>NW_026511961.1:63942-118942 GCF_027579735.1 Bombina bombina
GAGGCAGCTGGGAGTATGGTCTGACCATCTGCACAATACAGGGGGATACAGTGTGTATATTAGGCTATGAACCTGTTGTACACACTGGGGGAGGCAGCTGGGATAGGACAAAGATAGGACGGGAATGAGGCAACACAGTGGTAAACCAATTACAAACCAATGGTTTCAAGAGGGAGACATGAAAAACATTGGAGATGCGCATTGCAGGAGGAAGGTCAAGAGCATAGGCCACAGGATTGACCCGTCAGAGTATTCGAAAAGGACCAACATAACGGGAGCCAGTTTATTGGAAGGCACACGAAGGTTCAAGTTGCAGGAGGACAGACTGTAGCTCCCTTGAGGTGGTCAAAGAGTTCTGTAATGAGTGGAATAGGGTAAGCATTCTTAATGGTAAAATGGTTAAGACCCCTATAATCGATGCATGGTCTTAACTCGCCACCCTTTTTCTTCACAAAGAAGAAGCCAGCCCCTGCAGGAGAGCAGGATTTGTGGATGATCCCCCGCAACAGAGCATCGGCAACATACTCCTCCATAGCACAATTCTCCGCAACAGACAGAGGGTAAACCCGGCCCCGAGGAAGAATGGCTCCGGATTGCAGGTCTATGGCACAATCGTAAGACCGGTGAGGAGACAACTTACAGGCACGCACCTTGTCAAAAACATCTAGGCACTCTGGCAATTGAGATCCCGAAGAAGTGCACAAGACTTTAACTGGTTTCCGCAGACAAGTGGAAATACATTGTGGAGACCACAACAAAATTTCAGACCTGCGCCAGTCGATACTGGGATTGTGCTTTTGGAGCCAGGGATAACCCAGAACAACTGGAAAATGCAGAGAATTTATCACCTGGAACTGGAGGGTTTCAAAATGGAGAGCCCCAACAGCCATGGATAACGGAGCGGTCTTGTGAGTAACAAGTGCAGGCTGAAGGAACCTGCAATCAATGTCCTCAATAGCAAGCGGAATGGACTGAGGCAAAACAGGAATGGAGTGCTTTGATACAAAAGCACTGTCAATGAAATAGCCCGCAGCACCGGAGTCAACAAGAGACTGGGTGACTATGGAGGAGTCCACCCAGGAAAGGACAACCGTGACCAAAGGTTTCTCCTTTAGCGGTTCCAGGGACAGGGATAAACCACGCAAGGTCTGCCCCCAACAGGACCTTAGGTGTGAGCGTTTTTCCAGCCGTGTAGGACAAGACTTCAAAAGGTGGCCCTGTAACCCACAATAGAGGCAGAGCCCCTCCCTCCTCCTAAAGGCCCTCTCTGCCGCGGAGAGATGCGTGAATCCCAACTGCATCGGCTCAGCAGTACCTGGTGACTTGGGACCAGGAGGCATGGGTGGAAACGAACACGTAGGAGACAATGGAACAGGAGGCTTCCACAAGCGATCCTAGAAAGAGGGCCTCTCTCTCAGTCTGATGTCAATTAGGATAAAAAAAGACACCAATGCCTCGAGATCCTGTGGTAAATCGCTGGCAGCAACTTTAATCGCATCAGAGAGCCCATGAAAGAAGGCAGCAACAAGGGCTTCATTGTTCCAACCTACCTCTGCGGCAAGCGTACAGAACTCAATGGCATACTGAGCAACAGATCTCGTACTTTACTGAATGGACATGTGTCGTTTAGCAGCAGAGGAGGAGTGAGCCAGAACATCAAATACCCTTCGAAAGGAGGCCACAAATTCAGGGTAATTTGAAATCACAGGTTTATTAGTCTCCCACAAGGGATTAGCCCAGGCAAGAGCTGTGTCAGAGAGTAACAAGATGAGAAATCCCACCTTAGCTCTGTCAGAGGGAAACGCCTGAGGTAACATCTCAAAGTAAATGCCCACCTGGTTCAAAAACCCTCTGCACTGAATAGGATCGCCTCCATATCGCTGAGGTAGAGGTGCAGAACCGGACATGCTACTGGTAGGCATAGGTGCAGCAGCGGAAACAGGAGCAGCCATAACTTGCGGGACACTTTGGTCCAAATGTGCAGTGCGAGTCAGCAGGGTTTGCAGGGCTAGTGCAAATTGATAAAAGCTGTGATCCTGTTCATCCATCCTGGCAATTATGGTAGGTAAAGGTGGATTATTAGCACCATCAGAATTCATGGCCCTTGCGTAATGTCAGGGTGCCAGGAATCAGACTGAGATGAGAAGTGAAAAAATAATCACACCTTTATTAATAGCAAAAAATAGTAAAAAGTCCACAAGTCAAATAACAAGCCAGGAGTCAAAACCAGAGCTGGTAGTCAGACGAGCCAAGTCAGGAGCCAAAGCAAATAGTCAGAAGAGTCAAGTCAGGAGTCAAAGAGAGTAGTCAGATGAGCCAGAATCAGGAACAAGGAGAACAGCAGAGTCAGGAACAAACCAGGGATCAGGAACCAGGAGGGACGTCAGACAGCCAGGACATACACAGGAACTGGAACTCTCACAAACAGGTCTGAGACAACGCAAGGGCAAAGCATACTGAACAGAGGCCCTTTAAATAATAAGTGATGACATCACAATCCTGAGACTGCAACCTGTCTCACATGGATGATGTACACCAGTCTGGCCATAAAAGGGCATGCAGGAAATGAGCAGCATCACACACTATGCACCAGAGTCAGCAAGAGAGGTGAGTAAAATGGCTGCCAGCAGCACATGGCAAACAAAGCAGGGAAAAAGCCTTGACAGAAATGCAGTTTGTGTATTAGGCTATGAGCCCGTTGTACACACTGGGGGAGGCAGCTGGGAATATGGTCTGACCATCTGCACAATACAGGGGGATGGAGTGTTTGTATGAGGCTATGAGACTGTTGTACACACTGGGGAATGCAGCTGGGAGTATGGTCTGACCCTAGGCACAATACAGGGGGATGTAGTGTGTGTATGAGGCTATGAGCCAGTTGTACACACTGGGGGAGGCAGCTAGGAGTGTTGTCTGATCATCTGCATAATACAGGGGGATGCAGTGTGTGTATGAGGCTTTGAGCCTGTTGTACACACTGGGGGAGGCAGCTGGGAGTATGGTCTGACCCTTTACACAGGTAGGGATGAAAACACGCTACCAGTGATCTATAACCTCCCTATTATATATGTATTTGTCTGGTCAGACCCTCTGCACAACTGGTAGTGGGGAACACTCTGTACCAGTGATCTATAACCTTCCTATTATATATGTATTTGTCTGTTCAGACACTCTGCACAACTGCTAGTGGGGAACACTCTATACCAGTGATCTATAACCTCCCTATTATATACCCAAATGACCCTGATCAAAAGTTTACATACCCTGGTGATTTCGGCCTGATAACATGCACACAAGTTGACACAAAGGAGTTTGAATGGCTATTAAAGGTAACCATCCTCACCTGTGATCTGTTTGCTTGTAATTAGTGTGTGTGTATAAAAGGTCAATGAGTTTCTGGACTCCTGACAGACCTTTGCATCTTTCATCCAGTGCTGCACTGACGTTTCTGGATTCTGAGTCATGGGGAAAGAAAAAGAATTGTCAAAGGATCTGCTGGAAAAAGTAGTTGAACTGTATAAAACAGGAAAGGGATATAAAAAGATATCCACGGAATTGAGAATGCAAATCAGCAAAAGAGAGGGGGGAGAGCGAAAAAGAGAGGGGGAGAGAGAGCGGAAAAGAGGGAGGAAAAGAGGGGGGGAGAGAGCAAAAGAGAGCGGGAGAGAGAGCAAAAGAGAGGGGGAGAGAGAGAGCAAAAGAGAGGGGGGAGAGAGAGCAGAAGAGAGGGGGATAGAGAGAGAGCAAGGGGTGGAACCACTGTACTGCAAAAATTGGCCTGTGTACACGGGCTTTAGGACTAGTATATATATATACAGTATATATATAAACAATTCCCAATGAAGGATAGGCACAGTCTTACAAGATTGTCTCAGCTGCCAGGGTGCACTTCATAAACATATTGAAAAATCCATCATAGAAAAGGCACTCGCTGGTCTTCATAAAATGTAATATTTATTTCAAAAAGTTAATATAAAGACATAACGTTTCAGTGAAAAAGTGTATCCCAAAGAAACTCAGCGAGTGCCTTTCTTTCATGTAATTAGCAAGAGTCCATGAGCTAGTGACGTATGGGATATACATTCCTACCAGGAGGGGCAAAGTTTCCCAAACATTAAAATGCCTATAAATACACCCCTCACCACACCCACAATTCAGTTTTACAAACTTTGCCTCCCATGGAGGTGGTGAAGTAAGTTTGTGCTAGATTCTACGTTGATATGCGCTCCGCAGCAGGTTGGAGCTCGGTTTTCCTCTCAGAGTGCAGTGAATGTCAGAGGGATGTGAAGAGAGTATTGCCTATTTGAAAACCATGGTCTTCCTCTAGGGGATCTATTTCATAGGTTCTCTGTTATCGGTCGTAGAGATTTCTTCTCCTACCTCCCTTTTCAGATCAACGATATACTCTTATATATATACCATTTACTCTACTGATTCTCGTTTCAGTACTGGTTTGGCTATCTACTTTATGTAGAGGAGTGTCTTTGGGTAAGTAAGTCTTATCTTTTATTTATGACACTCTCAGCTATGGTTTGGCACTTTATATGTAAAGTTCTAAATATATGTTTTATACTTATATTTGCCATGATTCAGGTCATTCAGTTTATTTTCTTTCTTTCAGACTGTCGGTTTCATTTTTTTTGGAAAATGCATATGAATTAAAATATTTTTCTTATCTAAATTTTCAATTGACTTTTTTCCTTTAAATTGCGGGCTGTTAGGCTTGCGGGTGCAAAAAATGCTAGAATTTATTGCGTCATTTTTGGCGCGAGACTTTTTTGGTGCGAGATTGACGTTTGTCTAATGTCAATGACGTCATTTCCGGCGTCGTAGTTGACGCCGGAAGTTTTCACGTAGTTGCGTCATTTTTGCCTCTCGTGTTTGTTGCAGACGTTATTGGCGCCAAAAAATATGTGGGCGTCATTCTTGGTGCCAGATTTTTTAACATTATTTAAGTCTCATTTTTTAGTTGCTTCTGGTTTCTAGAGTCCTGTTCTGTTTGCATTTTTTTTCCATTTAAGGAATTTGATAATTTTGCTTTATATGTTGTTTTTTTCTATTACATATTGCAAGATATTCCAAAAACTGTTCCTGTATCAGAAAATACTGAGGGATTCCTAATGACTGATATCAGTCCTACAAAAGCTAAGTTCATTTATTTTAATGTTATGAATGTTTATATTTAGCTATGGTTTGTAATAAGTTTTTATGATAAACTTTTACATGCAGAGTCCATTAGTATTTATGCATTATCTATTGCTATTCTTTTTACATCTAATGTACAAGATATATTTAGGAATTTATAAGAATATTTTTCTGATTCTATTCTAAAGGCTTTATCTGCCTTCTAATAAAATTTTTAGGTCTTTTTTTAAACTTCTCATTTAGTTGATGAAGTTTCAAATGACCAACAACATACTGAATTATCCTTCTCTGATGGTGTATTTTCTCATTCAGAATTTTCTTCATCAGATATTGACACTAACAAATCTACTTTTTTATTTTTAAATAGAGTACATTCGTTCTTTGTTGAAAAGGTGTTGATTATTTTGGATATTGAAGTAACTAGTTCTTTTGATTAAGACTAGCTAACATTTAAATTCTGCTTATTAACCTTCTGTGGTTTCTTCAGAGGTTTTCTCCAGTTCCTGATACTAGGGAATGGAATAGGCCGGGAATTTCTTTTTCAGGTACTTTTTTTAGACCTGTAATTTATTTGGCTGATGTTGCAACTGCTTCAAATTTCTGGTTGGATACTTTAGTTCAACAAGTATCGGATTATGATTTGTTTAGCATTGTTAAGTTGATCAACATGCTAATAATTTAATTTCTGTCGTTATTTTTTTTTTATATTTTCGCAAATGAGGTTTAATCTATGTCTTTAGCTATTTTAGCTAGAAGAACTTTATGATTTCAATCTTGGAATGCTAATTTGATTTCTAAATTCCATATTTCTTTTATTCCAAGGTAATCAATTATTTGGTTCACAATTGGATTCAATTCTTCTACTGTTACTCTGGGCTTCAAGATTGAGTTCTAAGACTAAATCTTAAGGTTATATTAGTTTTTGTTCTTACTAAGGAACGGAATCCTAATTCTTCCCCAAGTAACATGTTTATAATTGGAAGTTTTCTTCATTCAATTTAATTCATTTAAAATATCAAAGTCAGCTCCCCAAATGTGCATGTAGGTGCGGTTCTTATTCCAGCTTAGCTGGTAAGGGGCAGTTTAAGACTTTTTTAAAAATTGTTTGGTTCAATTCGGTCCAAACTTCTTAGATTTGGGTACAGAATAGGATTCAGAGTAAAACCGCCTGTGAGAAGTCTTTTTCTCTCTAACATATTTCAGCTATTCCAGTAAGGCTCAAACTTTCCTGAAGTGTGTTTCAGACCTGTATGTATTGGGTACTTGTGAATCGCGGCTGGTCACCCGTTGGGGCTCAAGGCGCTGCTCAGACCTGGAGTTTTCTGGGGTATTTATACCAGTTCAATTTTAGGAACAGGGTTTGGGGGTTTTATTCAAAACTATTCATTGTCCCAAAGATAGAAAATCTTTTTGAATTGTCATATAAGTATACCATCTTTTAGAATGGTGTTTATATGGTCTATTCTGCCTTTTTGGTCAGTGATGGCATTATTTGTTTACAATAGATACAATAGATGCATATCTTCATTTTCTGTTTTCATTCAGATTATTTTCATTTTCTGAGATTCTCTTTTTTTGACAAGCATTACCAATTTGTTGCTTTTCCTTCTGGTCTAGCGACAGCTCTAAGAATCTTTTCAAGGTTCTCAGTGTTTCCTTATTTGGACGGTCTCTGCGGAATCTCATACGATTCAACTTTTGTTGTTTCTTCAAGACATGGTTAGAGGATCTTTTTATCAAAAGCTCTTTGATTCCTCAGACAAGGCTCACCTTTTTTAGGTTTCCAGATAGATTGTGTCAATGTCTTTGTCTCTAACAGACAAGTGACTATTTTATTGGGTTCCGTTTGTCGGAACCTTCAGTCTCTATTATTTCCTTCAGTTGCTATATGCATGTAAGTTTTAGGTCTCATGGCTGCAGCATTGGATTCGATTCCCTTTGCTCATTTTCATAGGAAACCTTTCCAGTTTTGTATGCTGAATTAATGGTGCAGGGATTCTAGGATATCACTTTTTGTATCTTTGAATCCCAATGTTCAACTATCTTTGACTTGGTGGTTAGATCACCATCATATAGTTCTACGGGTCTCTTCGGTTCATTCAACCTGGACCATGATCACTACAGACGCAAGTCTTTTAGGTTGGGAGGCTGTCTGGGGATCTCTGTCAGCACAAGGGGTTTGGAAATCTCAGGAGGCAAGATTACCATTCGATATTTTGGAACTTCGTGCATTTCTCATAGTTCTTCAGTTTTGGCTTCTTTTTGAAGAAAGAGACATTTATTGTTTTTCAGACAGACAATGTCACAACTGTGGCGTATGTCAATCATCAGGGTGGGACTCTCAGTCCTTAGGCTGTGAAAGAAGTATCTCAGATACTTGCTTGGGCTAAATCCAGCTCTTGTCTAATTTCTGCAGTCCATTGCCCAGGTATAGACAATTGGGAAGCGGATTATCTCTGTCAATCAAGCTTTACATCGGGGAGAATGGTCTCTTTACCCAGATGTGTTGTTTCAAATTGTTCAGATGTGAGGGCTTCCAGAAATAGATCTGATGGCATCTCATCTAAACAAGGAACTTCCCAGGGGCCTATTCAGGTCCAGGGATCCTCAGGCGGAAGCAGTATATGCATTGTCACTTCCTTGGAGTTATCAATCTGCCTATATTTTTTTCGCCTCTGGTTCTTCTTTTTAGAGTGATTTTCAAAATCATCAGGGAGCAATCTTTTGTGTTGCTGGTGGCTCCTGTATGGCCACACAGGTTTTGGTATATGGTTTGTATGTCCAGTTGCCAATCTTGGTCACTTCCATTAAGGTCAGACCTTATATGTTAACATTCGTTTTTTCCATCAGGAACTCAAATTATTAATTTGATGGTATGGAAAGTTAACGCTTAGTACTTAGTCATAGAAGTTTCTCTGACTCAGTGATTAATACTATGTTGCAGGCTCGTAAATCTGTGTCTAGTAAGATTTATTATCGAGTTTGGAAGATTTACATCTCATGATGCTCTGCTCATAAATTCTCTTGGCATTCTTTTAGAATTCCTAGGATTTTATAGTTTCTTCAGGATGGTTTGGATAAGGGTTTTTGTCTGCAAGTTCTTTGAAAGGACAAATCTCTGCTTTTTCTGTGCTGTTTTCACAGAAAAAATTGCTAATCTTTCTGTTCATTGTTTTGTTCAGGCTTTGGTTCGTATCAAGCCTGTCATTAAGCCAATTTCTCCTCCTTGGAGTCTTAATTTGGTTCTGAGGGTTTTACAGGCTCTTCCGTTTGAGCATATGCTTTCTTTGGACATTAAAATTGGACATTAAAATTGGAAAGTATTGTTCCTTTTAGACATCTCTTCAGCTAGAACAGTTTTTGAATTATCTTCTCTTTCTTGTGAGTCTCCTTTTTCTGATTTTTCATCAGGATAAGATGGTTTTGCTGTCTTCATTTCAATTTTTACCTAAAGTTGTGAATTCTAACAACATTAGTAGAGGAATTATTGTCCATTTCTTCTGTCCTAATCCTAAGAATTCTTTGGTAAGATTCTTACATTCTTTGGATGTGGTGAGTGTTTTGAAATATTATGTTGAAGCTATTTAGATTTCAGAAAGACTTCTAGTCTATTTATTATATTTTCTGGTTTTAGGAAAGGTCAGAAGGCTTCTGCCATTTCTTTTGCATCTTGGTTAAAGCTTTTGATTCATCAAGCTTATTTGGAGTCGGGTTAATCCCCGCCTCAAAGGATTACGGCTCATTCTACTAGGTCAGTTTCTACTTCCTGGGCTTTTAAGAATGAAGCTTCTGTTGATCAGATTTGCAAAGCAATGACTTGGTCTTCTTTGCATACTTTTCTAAATTCTACCATTTTTATGTTTTCTCTTCTTTAGAAGCAGTTTTTGGTAGAATAGTATTTCAGGCAGCTGATTCAGTTTGATTCTTCTTCTTATAATTTCAGTTTTTTTCATTATAAGATTAAAACTTTTTGATTTGGGTTGTGGATTATTTTCTCAGCGGAATTGGCTGTCTTTATTTTATCCCTCCCTCTCTAGTGACTCTTACGTGGAAGTTCCACATCTTGGGTATCTGCTATCCCATACGTCACTAGCTCATGGACTCTTGCTAATTACATGAAAGAAAACATAATTTATGTAAGAACTTACCTGATAAATTAATTTCTTTCATATTAGCAAGAGTCCATGAGGCCTACCCTTTTTGTGGTGGTTATGATTTTTTTGTATAAAGCACAATTATTCCAATTCCTTAGTTTTGATGCTTTCGCTCCTTTCTTATCACCCCACTTCTTGGCTATTTGTTAAACTGAATTGTGGGTGTGGTGAGGAGTGTATTTATAGGCATTTTAAGGTTTGGGAAACTTTGCCCCTCCTGGTAGGAATGTATATCCCATACGTCACTAGCTCATTGACTCTTGCCAATATGAAAGAAATGAATTTATCAGGTAAGTTCTTACATAAATTATGTTTTTCTATGATGGATGTTTATATATATATATATATATATATATATATATATGTATTTGTCTGGTCAGCGTACCCTCTGCACAACTGGTAGTGGGTAACACTCTGTTCCAGTGATCTATAACCTCCCAATTATATATATATATGTATTTGTCTGGTCAGCGTACCCTCTGCACAACTGATAATGGGGAATACTCTGTACCAGTGATCTACAACCTCCCTAATATATATATATATATATGTATGTATTTGTCTGGTCAGAGTACCCTCTGCACAACTGATAATGGGTAACACTCTGTACCAGTGATCTATAACCTCCCTATTATATATATATATATATATATATATGTATTTGTCTGGTCAGCGTACCCTCTGCACAACTGATAATGGGGAACACTCTGTACCAGTGATCTATAACCTCCCTATTATATATATATATATATATATATATATATATATATATATATATATATATATATATGTGTGTATTTGTCTAGTCAGAGTACCCTCTGCACAACTGATAATGGGGAACACTCTGTACCAGTGATCTATAACCTCCCTATCATATATATATATATGTATTTGTCTGGTCAGAGTACCCTCTGCACAGCTGATAATGGGGAACACCCTGTACCAGTGATATATAACCTCCCTATTATATATATATGTATTTGTCTGGTCAGAGTACCCTCTGCACAGCTGATAATGGGGAACACTCTGTACCAGTGATATATAACCTCCCTATTATATATATATATATATATGTATTTGTCTGGTCAGAGTACCCTCTGCACAACTGATAATGGAGAACACTCTGTACCAGTGATATATAACCTCCCTATTATATATATATATATATATATATATATATATGTATTTGTCTGGTCAGAGTACCCTCTGCACAGCTGATAATGGGGAACACTCTGTACCAGTGATCTATAACCTCCTTATTATATATATATGTATTTGTCTAGTCAGAGTACCCTCTGCACAACTGATAATGGGGAGCACTCTGTACCAGTGATATATAACCTCCCTATTATATATATATATGTATTTGTCTGATCAGAGTACCCTCTGCACAGCTGATAATGGGGAACACTCTGTACCAGTGATCTATAACCTCCCTATTATATATATGTATTTGTCTAGTCAGAGTACCCTCTGCACAACTGATAATGGGGAGCACAATGTACCAGTGATATATAACCTCCCTATTATATATATATATATGTATTTGTCTAGTCAGAGTACCCTCTGCACAACTGATAATGGGGAGCACTCTGTACCAGTGATATATAACCTCCCTATTATATATATATATGTATTTGTCTAGTCAGAGTACCCTCTGCACAGCTGATAATAGGGAACACTCTGTACCAGTGATATATAACCTCCCTATTATATATATATATATGTATTTGTCTAGTCAGAGTACCCTCTGCACAACTGATAATGGGGAACACTCTGTACCAGTGATATATAACCTCCCTATTATATATATATATATGTATTTGTCTAGTCAGAGTACCCTCTGCACAACTGATAATGGGGAACACTCTGTACCAGTGATATATAACCTCCCTATTATATATATATATATGTATTTGTCTAGTCAGAGTACCCTCTGCACAACTGATAATGGGGAGCACAATGTACCAGTGATATATAACCTCCCTATTATATATATATGTATTTGTCTAGTCAGAGTACCCTCTGCACAGCTGATAATAGGGAACACTCTGTACCAGTGATATATAACCTCCCTATTATATATATATGTATTTGTCTAGTCAGAGTACCCTCTGCACAGCTGATAATGGGGAACACTCTGTACCAGTGATATATAACCTCCCTATTATATATATATATATATATATGTATTTGTCTGGTCAGAGTACCCTCTGCACAGCTGATAATAGGGAACACTCTGTACCAGTGATATATAACCTCCCTATTATATATATATATATGTATTTGTCTGGTCAGAGTACCCTCTGCACAGCTGATAATGGGGAACACTCTGTACCAGTGATATATAACCTCCCTATTATATATATATATATATATATGTATTTGTCTGGTCAGAGTACCCTCTGCACAGCTGATAATAGGGAACACTCTGTACCAGTGATCTTAAACGCACCATGTACCATGACTTACTTGTTCTATGTACATAATTCCACCATTGAACAGCAGCAAAGAATAAGGTATCTCATTAATGGAATCTGCTCTGCGTTAACACTTTCTGTGCTGTGTCTTTAGTACATGTTGCTTGTCTTAGGTAATGTACTGTTAGCAGTTTTAGACTTTGTGGGGATATTTATCCGACAGTGCAGATCAGGTCCGCCAGACCTCGCTGAATGTGGAGAGCAATACACTCTCCGTATTCAGCATTGCACCCGCAGCTCTTGTGAGCTGCTGGTGGAACGCCGCCCCCTGCAGATTTGCGGCCAATTGGACGCCAGCAGGGAGGTGTCAATGAACCCGATTGTACTCGATCGGGTTGATTTTTTTAGATGTGTGCAGGCTGACAGGGTTATGGATCAGCGGTCTTTAGACACGGGCCCTCAAGCTCAATCCGGGGCTTGATAAATAGGCCCCTTTATATGTATTTGTTAACTTATGTTGGTTCTTTTGTGTTTAAATTGTGATTTTATTTTTTATAACTCTATAATGCAACAAATGAAATAAACAAAAATAACAATTAATACAAGTATATTCTCTTTTCATTTGTAAACTGAGTCTGGATAAAGAAATTCATTTTATTAAAATAAGTGTATAAATGTGTATTAACGTTTAGCAAATAGTGACTACACAATGTATAGTGCAAACTGAGTCTGGATAAATAAGTGTATAAATGTGTATTAACGTTTAGCAAATAGTGACTACACAATGTATAAATGTGTATTAACGTTTAGCAAATGGTGACTACACAATGTATAGTGCATACTGAGCCTGGATAAAGAAATGTATAAATGTGTATTAACGTTTAGCAAATAGTGACTACACAATGTATAGTGCATACTGAGCCTGGATAAAGAAATGTATAAATGTGTATTAACGTTTAGCAAATAGTGACTACACAATGTATAAATGTGTATTAACGTTTAGCGAATAGTGACTACACAATGTATAGTGCAAACTGAGCCTGGATAAAGAAATGTATAAATGTGTATTAACGTTTAGCGAATAGTGACTACACAATGTATAGTGCAAACTGAGCCTGGATAAAGAATAAGTGTATAAATGTGTATTAACGTTTAGCGAATAGTGACTACACAATGTATAGTGCAAACTGAGCCTGGATAAAGAAATGTATAAATGTGTATTAGCGTTTAGCAAATAGTGACTACACAATGTATAGTGCAAACTGAGTCTGGATAAAGAAATGTATAAATGTGTATTAACGTTTAGCAAATGGTGACTACACAATGTATAGTGCATACTGAGCCTGGATAAAGAAATGTATAAATGTGTATTAACGTTTAGCAAATAGTGACTACACAATGTATAGTGCAAACTGAGCCTGGATAAAGAAATGTATAAATATGTATTAACGTTTAGCAAATAGTGACTACACAATGTATAGTGCAAACTGAGTCTGGATAAAGAAATGTATAAATGTGTATTAGCGTTTAGCAAATGGTGACTACACAATGTATAGTGCAAACTGAGCCTGGATAAAGAATAAGTGTATAAATGTGTATTAGCGTTTAGCAAATGGTGACTACACAATGTATAGTGCATACTGAGCCTGGATAAAGAAATGTATAAATGTGTATTAGCGTTTAGCGAATAGTGACTACACAATGTATAGTGCAAACTGAGCCTGGATAAAGAAATGTATAAATGTGTATTAGCGTTTAGCAAATGGTGACTACACAATGTATAGTGCAAACTGAGCCTGGATAAAGAATAAGTGTATAAATGTGTATTAGCGTTTAGCAAATGGTGACTACACAATGTATAGTGCATACTGAGCCTGGATAAAGAAATGTATAAATGTGTATTAGCGTTTAGCGAATAGTGACTACACAATGTATAGTGCAAACTGAGCCTGGATAAAGAAATGTATAAATGTGTATTAGCGTTTAGCAAATAGTGACTACACAATGTATAGTGCAAACTGAGCCTGGATAAAGAAATGTATAAATGTGTATTAGCGTTTAGCAAATGGTGACTACACAATGTATAGTGCAAACTGAGCCTGGATAAAGAATAAGTGTATAAATGTGTATTAGCGTTTAGCAAATGGTGACTACACAATGTATAGTGCATACTGAGCCTGGATAAAGAAATGTATAAATGTGTATTAGCGTTTAGCGAATAGTGACTACACAATGTATAGTGCAAACTGAGCCTGGATAAAGAAATGTATAAATGTGTATTAGCGTTTAGCAAATGGTGACTACACAATGTATAGTGCAAACTGAGCCTGGATAAAGAAATGTATAAATGTGTATTAGCGTTTAGCGAATAGTGACTACACAATGTATAGTGCAAACTGAGTCTGGATAAATAAGTGTATAAATGTGTATTAGCGTTTAGCAAATAGTGACTACACAATGTATAGTGCAAACTGAGCCTGGATAAAGAATAAGTGTATAAATGTGTATTAACGTTTAGCGAATAGTGACTACACAATGTATAGTGCAAACTGAGTCTGGATAATGAAATGTATAAATGTGTATTAGCGTTTAGCAAATAGTGACTACACAATGTATAGTGCATACTGAGCCTGGATAAAGAAATGTATAAATATGTATTAACGTTTAGCAAATAGTGACTACACAATGTATAGTGCAAACTGAGTCTGGATAAAGAAATGTATAAATGTGTATTAACGTTTAGCAAATAGTGACTACACAATGTATAGTGCAAACTGAGCCTGGATAAAGAAATGTATAAATGTGTATTAGCGTTTAGCGAATAGTGACTACACAATGTATAGTGCAAACTGAGTCTGGATAAAGAAATGTATAAATGTGTATTAACGTTTAGCAAATGGTGACTACACAATGTATAGTGCAAACTGAGTCTGGATAAAGAAATGTATAAATGTGTATTAACGTTTAGCAAATAGTGACTACACAATGTATAGTGCAAACTGAGCCTGGATAAAGAAATGTATAAATGTGTATTAACGTTTAGCAAATAGTGACTACACAATGTATAGTGCAAACTGAGTCTGGATAAAGAAATGTATAAATGTGTATTAACGTTTAGCAAATAGTGACTACACAATGTATAGTGCAAACTGAGCCTGGATAAAGAAATGTATAAATGTGTATTAGCGTTTAGCGAATAGTGACTACACAATGTATAGTGCAAACTGAGTCTGGATAAAGAAATGTATAAATGTGTATTAACGTTTAGCAAATGGTGACTACACAATGTATAGTGCAAACTGAGTCTGGATAAAGAAATGTATAAATGTGTATTAACGTTTAGCAAATAGTGACTACAAAATGTATAGTGCAAACTGAGTCTGGATAAATAAGTGTATAAATGTGTATTAACGTTTAGCAAATAGTGACTACACAATGTATAGTGCAAACTGAGTCTGGATAAATAAGTGTATAAATGTGTATTAACGTTTAGCAAATAGTGACTACACAATGTATAGTGCAAACTGAGCCTGGATAAAGAAATGTATAAATGTGTATTAGCGTTTAGCAAATAGTGACTACACAATGTATAGTGCATACTGAGTCTGGATAAAGAAATGTATAAATGTGTATTAACGTTTAGCAAATAGTGACTACACAATGTATAGTGCAAACTGAGCCTGGATAAAGAAATGTATAAATGTGTATTAACGTTTAGCAAATAGTGACTACACAATGTATAGTGCATACTGAGTCTGGATAAAGAAATGTATAAATGTGTATTAACGTTTAGCAAATAGTGACTACACAATGTATAGTGCAAACTGAGTCTGGATAAAGAATAAGTGTATAAATGTGTATTAGCGTTTAGCAAATAGTGACTACACAATGTATAAATGTGTATTAACGTTTAGCAAATAGTGACTACACAATGTATAGTGCAAACTGAGCCTGGATAAAGAAATGTATAAATGTGTATTAACGTTTAGCAAATAGTGACTACACAATGTATAGTGCAAACTGAGTCTGGATAAATAAGTGTATAAATGTGTATTAGCGTTTAGCAAATAGTGACTACACAATGTATAGTGCAAACTGAGTCTGGATAAATAAGTGTATAAATGTGTATTAGCGTTTAGCAAATAGTGACTACACAATGTATAGTGCAAACTGAGTCTGGATAAATAAGTGTATAAATGTGTATTAGCGTTTAGCAAATAGTGACTACACAATGTATAGTGCAAACTGAGTCTGGATAAATAAGTGTATAAATGTGTATTAGCGTTTAGCAAATAGTGACTACACAATGTATAGTGCAAACTGAGTCTGGATAAATAAGTGTATAAATGTGTATTAGCGTTTAGCAAATGGTGACTACACAATGTATAGTGCAAACTGAGTCTGGATAAAGAAATGTATAAATGTGTATTAACGTTTAGCAAATAGTGACTACACAATGTATAGTGCATACTGAGCCTGGATAAAGAAATGTATAAATGTGTATTAACGTTTAGCAAATAGTGACTACACAATGTATAAATGTGTATTAGCGTTTAGCAAATAGTGACTACACAATGTATAAATGTGTATTAACGTTTAGCGAATAGTGACTACACAATGTATAGTGCAAACTGAGCCTGGATAAAGAAATGTATAAATGTGTATTAACGTTTAGCAAATAGTGACTACACAATGTATAAATGTGTATTAGCGTTTAGCAAATAGTGACTACACAATGTATAGTGCAAACTGAGTCTGGATAATGAAATGTATAAATGTGTATTAACGTTTAGCGAATAGTGACTACACAATGTATAGTGCAAACTGAGCCTGGATAAAGAAATGTATAAATGTGTATTAACGTTTAGCGAATAGTGACTACACAATGTATAGTGCAAACTGAGCCTGGATAAATAAGTGTATAAATGTGTATTAACGTTTAGCGAATAGTGACTACACAATGTATAGTGCAAACTGAGCCTGGATAAAGAAATGTATAAATGTGTATTAACGTTTAGCAAATAGTGACTACACAATGTATAGTGCAAACTGAGCCTGGATAAATAAGTGTATAAATGTGTATTAACGTTTAGCAAATAGTGACTACACAATGTATAGTGCAAACTGAGCATGGATAAAGAAATGTATAAATGTGTATTAACGTTTAGCGAATAGTGACTACAAATGTATAGTGTAAACTGAGTCTGGATAAAGAAATGTATAAATGTGTATTAACGTTTAGCAAATAGTGACTACACAATGTATAAATGTGTATTAACGTTTAGCAAATAGTGACTACACAATGTATAAATGTGTATTAACGTTTAGCAAATGGTGACTACAAAATGTATAGTGTAGTACGTTTTTTACTGGGATCGCTGATTTTGTAATATAAATATATAGTCTGGGCACCGTTTTCTTTCTGCAGGCGCCCATAAATCTGTTATTTTCTGGTCTCTCTCGCAGGCCGAGTCAGATGTGGCTTCCCTGAACAGACGCATCCAGCTAGTTGAGGAAGAGTTAGACCGCGCTCAGGAGAGACTGGCTACAGCCCTGCAGAAGCTGGAGGAGGCAGAGAAGGCAGCAGATGAGAGTGATAGGTATGGACCTCCCCAGCCTCTTCCACCTGTTCTTGTTCTAAAGATCCATTTTACCCACACTTAGGGAGCTGTCAGATAGGCCCTGATGAGGCAATAGATTTAAAAGGGATCCGATGCAATGACAAGAATGCCGGTGAAATATTCAAAAGAGCTGACGATACTTTAAAGCGAGCATCATTGAGAGGTGTTTTACTACACAACACAATGGGCGGCGATGCTAGCAAATATTCCAAGCAACATTGGCACCTACATTAGCAATGTAAAGTAATGGATCCCTTTAAAATATATAGCACACAAAGGTGGTATGTGACACCAGGTATTTAGTAGGGGGTATGTGACACCAGGTAATTAGTAGGGGTCTATGTGACACCAGGTATTTAGTAGGGGTCTATGTGACACCAGGTATTTAGTAGGGGGTATGTGACACCAGGTAATTAGTAGGGGGTATGTGACACCAGGTATTTAGTAGGGGTCTATCTGACACCAGGTATTTAGTAGGGGTCTATGTGACACCAGGTATTTAGTAGGGGTCTATGTGACACCAGGTATTTAGTAAGGGTCTATGTGACACCAGGTATTTAGTAAGGGTCTATGTGACACCAGGTATTTAGTAGGGGGTATGTGACACCAGGTAATTAGTAGGGGGTATGTGACACCAGGTATTTAGTAGGGGTCTATGTGACACCAGGTATTTAGTAGGGGGTATGTGACACCAGGTAATTAGTAGGGGGTATGTGACACCAGGTATTTAGTAGGGGTCTATCTGACACCAGGTATTTAGTAAGGGTCTATGTGACACCAGGTATTTAGTAGGGGTCTATGTGACACCAGGTATTTAGTAGGGGTCTATGTGACACCAGGTATTTAGTAGGGGTCTATGTGACACCAGGTATTTAGTAAGGGTCTATGTGACATCAGGTATTTCGTAGGGGTCTATGTGACACCAGGTATTTAGTAGGGGTCTATGTGACACCAGGTATTTAGTAGGGGGTATGTGACACCAGGTATTTAGTAGGGGTCTATGTGACACCAGGTATTTAGTAGGGGTCTATGTGACGCCAGGTATTTAGTAGGGGTCTATGTGACACCAGGTATTTAGTAGGGGTCTATGTGACACCAGGTATTTAGTAGGGGTCTATGTGACACCAGGTATTTAGTAGGGTGTATGTGACACCAGGTATTTAGTAGGGGGTATGTGACACCAGGTATTTAGTAGGGGTCTATGTGACACCAGGTATTTAGTAGGGGGTCTATGTGACACCAGGTATTTAGTAGGGGGTCTATGTGACACCAGGTATTTAGTAGGGGTCTATGTGACACCAGGTATTTAGTAGGGGTCTATGTGACATCAGGTATTTAGTAGGGGGTATGTGACACCACGTATTTAGTAGGGGGTATGTGACATCAGGTATTTAGTAGGGGTCTATGTGACACCAGGTATTTAGTAGGGGTCTATGCGACACCAGGTATTTAGTAGGGGGTCTATGTGACACCAGGTATTTAGTAGGGGTCTATGTGACACCAGGTATTTAGTAGGGGGTCTATGTGACACCAGGTATTTAGTAGGGGTCTATGTGACACCAGGTATTTAGTAGGAGTCTATGTGACACCAGGTATTTAGTAGGGGTCTATGTGACACCAGGTATTTAGTAGGGGTCTATGTGACACCAGGTATTTAGTAGGGGGTCTATGTGACACCAGGTATTTAGTAGGGGTCTATGTGACACCAGGTATTTAGTAGGGGGATTTTTGACACCAGGTATTTAGTAGGGGTCTATGTGACACCAGGTATTTAGTAGGGGTCTATGTGACACCAGGTATTTAGTAGGGGGTATGTGACACCAGGTATTTAGTAGGGGTCTATGTGACACCAGGTATTTAGTAGGGGTCTATGTGACACCAGGTATTTAGTAGGGGTCTATGTGACACCAGGTATTTAGTAGGGGGTATGTGACACCAGGTAATTAGTAGGGGTCTATGTGACACCAGGTATTTAGTAGGGATCTATGTGACACCAGGTATTTAGTAGGGGTCTATGTGACACCAGGTATTTAGTAGGGGTCTATGTGACACCAGGTATTTAGTAGGGGGTATGTGACACCAGGTATTTAGTAGGGGGTCTATGTGACACCAGGTATTTAGTAGGGGTCTATGTGACACCAGGTATTTAGTAGGGGTCTACGTGACACCAGGTATTTAGTAGGGGGATTTGTGACACTAGGTATTTAGTAGGGGTCTATGTGACACCAGGTATTTAGTAGGGGTCTATGTGACACCAGGTATTTAGTAGGGGGTATGTGACATCAGGTATTTAGTAGGGGGTATGTGACACCAGGTATTTAGTAGGGGGGTATGTGACACCAGGTATTTAGTAGGGGATATGTGACACCAGGTATTTAGTAGGGGTCTATGTGACACCAGGTATTTAGTAGGGGGTCTATGTAACACCAGGTATTTAGTAGGGGGTCTATGTGACACCAGGTATTTAGTAGGGGGTATGTGACACCAGGTATTTAGTAGGGGGTCTATGTGACACCAGGTATTTAGTAGGGGTCTATGTGACACCAGGTATTTAGTAAGGGTCTATGTGACACCAGGTATTTTGTAGGGTGTATGTGACACCAGATATTTAGTAGGGGTTATGTGATACCAGGTATTTAGTAGGTTGTATGTGACACCAGGTATTTAGTAGGTTGTATGTGACACCAGGTATTTAGTAAGGGTCTATGTGACACCAGGTATTTAGTAAGGGTCTATGTGACACCAGGTATTTAGTAGGGGGTATGTGACACCAGGTAATTAGTAGGGGGTATGTGACACCAGGTATTTAGTAGGGGTCTATGTGACACCAGGTATTTAGTAGGGGGTATGTGACACCAGGTAATTAGTAGGGGGTATGTGACACCAGGTATTTAGTAGGGGTCTATCTGACACCAGGTATTTAGTAAGGGTCTATGTGACACCAGGTATTTAGTAGGGGTCTATGTGACACCAGGTATTTAGTAGGGGTCTATGTGACACCAGGTATTTAGTAGGGGTCTATGTGACACCAGGTATTTAGTAAGGGGTCTATGTGACATCAGGTATTTCGTAGGGGTCTATGTGACACCAGGTATTTAGTAGGGGTCTATGTGACACCAGGTATTTAGTAGGGGGTATGTGACACCAGGTATTTAGTAGGGGTCTATGTGACACCAGGTATTTAGTAGGGGTCTATGTGACACCAGGTATTTAGTAGGGGTCTATGTGACACCAGGTATTTAGTAGGGGTCTATGTGACACCAGGTATTTAGTAGGGGTCTATGTGACACCAGGTATTTAGTAGGGTGTATGTGACACCAGGTATTTAGTAGGGGGTATGTGACACCAGGTATTTAGTAGGGGTCTATGTGACACCAGGTATTTAGTAGGGGGTCTATGTGACACCAGGTATTTAGTAGGGGGTCTATGTGACACCAGGTATTTAGTAGGGGTCTATGTGACACCAGGTATTTAGTAGGGGTCTATGTGACATCAGGTATTTAGTAGGGGGTATGTGACACCACGTATTTAGTAGGGGGTATGTGACATCAGGTATTTAGTAGGGGTCTATGTGACACCAGGTATTTAGTAGGGGTCTATGCGACACCAGGTATTTAGTAGGGGGTCTATGTGACACCAGGTATTTAGTAGGGGTCTATGTGACACCAGGTATTTAGTAGGGGGTCTATGTGACACCAGGTATTTAGTAGGGGTCTATGTGACACCAGGTATTTAGTAGGAGTCTATGTGACACCAGGTATTTAGTAGGGGTCTATGTGACACCAGGTATTTAGTAGGGGTCTATGTGACACCAGGTATTTAGTAGGGGGTCTATGTGACACCAGGTATTTAGTAGGGGTCTATGTGACACCAGGTATTTAGTAGGGGGATTTTTGACACCAGGTATTTAGTAGGGGTCTATGTGACACCAGGTATTTAGTAGGGGTCTATGTGACACCAGGTATTTAGTAGGGGGTATGTGACACCAGGTATTTAGTAGGGGTCTATGTGACACCAGGTATTTAGTAGGGGTCTATGTGACACCAGGTATTTAGTAGGGGTCTATGTGACACCAGGTATTTAGTAGGGGGTATGTGACACCAGGTAATTAGTAGGGGTCTATGTGACACCAGGTATTTAGTAGGGGTCTATGTGACACCAGGTATTTAGTAGGGGTCTATGTGACACCAGGTATTTAGTAGGGGTCTATGTGACACCAGGTATTTAGTAGGGGGTATGTGACACCAGGTATTTAGTAGGGGGTCTATGTGACACCAGGTATTTAGTAGGGGTCTATGTGACACCAGGTATTTAGTAGGGGTCTACGTGACACCAGGTATTTAGTAGGGGGATTTGTGACACTAGGTATTTAGTAGGGGTCTATGTGACACCAGGTATTTAGTAGGGGTCTATGTGACACCAGGTATTTAGTAGGGGGTATGTGACATCAGGTATTTAGTAGGGGGTATGTGACACCAGGTATTTAGTAGGGGGGTATGTGACACCAGGTATTTAGTAGGGGATATGTGACACCAGGTATTTAGTAGGGGTCTATGTGACACCAGGTATTTAGTAGGGGGTCTATGTAACACCAGGTATTTAGTAGGGGGTCTATGTGACACCAGGTATTTAGTAGGGGGTATGTGACACCAGGTATTTAGTAGGGGGTCTATGTGACACCAGGTATTTAGTAGGGGTCTATGTGACACCAGGTATTTAGTAAGGGTCTATGTGACACCAGGTATTTTGTAGGGTGTATGTGACACCAGATATTTAGTAGGGGTTATGTGATACCAGGTATTTAGTAGGTTGTATGTGACACCAGGTATTTAGTAGGTTGTATGTGACACCAGGTATTTAGTAGGGGGTATGTGACACCAGGTATTTAGTAGGGGTCTATGTGACACCAGGTATTTAGTAGGGGGTATGTGACACCAGGTATTTAGTAGGGGGTATGTGACACCAGGTAATTAGTAGGGGTCTATGTGACACCAGGTATTTAGTAGGGATCTATGTGACACCAGGTATTTAGTAGGGGTCTATGTGACACCAGGTATTTAGTAGGGGTCTATGTGACACCAGGTATTTAGTAGGGGTCTATGTGACACCAGGTATTTAGTAGGGGGTATGTGACACCAGGTATTTAGTAGGGGGTCTATGTGACACCAGGTATTTAGTAGGGGTCTATGTGACACCAGGTATTTAGTAGGGGGTCTATGTAACACCAGGTATTTAGTAGGGGGTTTATGTGACACCAGGTATTTAGTAGGGGGTATGTGACACCAGGTATTTAGTAGGGGTCTATGTGACACCAGGTATTTAGTAGGGGTCTATGTGACACCAGGTATTTAGTAAGGGTCTATGTGACACCAGGTATTTTGTAGGGTGTATGTGACACCAGATATTTAGTAGGGGTTATGTGATACCAGGTATTTAGTAGGGTGTATGTGACACCAGGTATTTAGTAGGTTGTATGTGACACCAGGTATTTAGTAGGGTGTATGTGACATCAGATATTTAGTAAGGGGTATGTGATACCAGGTATTTAGTAGGGGTTATATGACACCAGGTATTTAGTAGGTTTATGTGACAACAGGTATTTAGTTGGGGGTATGTGATACCAGGTATTTAGTAGGGGTTGTGTGACACCAGGTATTTAGTAAAGGGTATGTGAAACCAGGTATTTTATAGGGGTTATGTGACACCAGGTATTTAGTAGGGTGTGTGTGACACCAGATATTTAGTAGAGTTTATATGACACCAAGTATTTAGTAGAATTATGTGACACCAGGTATTTAGTAGGGTGTATGTGACACCAGGTATTTAGTAGAGGGTATATGATACCAGGTATTTAGTAGGGGTCTATGTGACACCATGTATTTAGTAGGGGCCCTCCTAAAAGCTGAAACTAAGTGGATCTTCAGACTCCAGAGTATGACTCCCCTAGGTCTAAACAAATTAATTACAAAGATCAGAACAATTGCGTCTCAGCCTGAGAAATTCCCCAAAGGGGATTGCTTTTTTGGTAGATGGGTGGTGTGCGCTTTGAAAACTGAGTATCGAATTTGTGGCAGTTTCTTTTCTATAAAGGTCAGATTTTTTTTTTTTTTTTTTTAAATATTTTTATTGAGGTTCAAGGTAAGGCATACGTGAACAACAAAAAAACCAAGCATAATAATATTAACATATAAGCTGCATATGGTACAAATCCATAAATACATAGCATATTCCAGAAGGACATTTTAGAGATATAATATGGAGATAGAATGCCTATTGTTCTTGAGTGCCTTCCCAATGCAACAAGAGGCCACTCATGGACCTCAAACCTGTGGATATAAGAATATATGGGAGACAATTGCTAGCAATGGAAACCACTTTTGGATTTCCAGACAGGAACCTAATTTTTAGGATAAAGCTACAACTGGAAACTGTGAAGAAGACACAGGAAACATGGTATAAACACTTGCTGTTTAACAATAAATTGGTGGGGACAGAAATTATGTCAACAAGAAACTTAACTGCTAGTCAGGAGATCTCTAAGATAGTATCAGAGGAAAGGGAAGGGAGGGCCAGGGTAATAAAGTAAGGATCCGAGAGGCAAAATTTCCTTGCGAAGTTGTTCAAGCCTTAATTGCGGCTGACTTTAACTATGCTCCAGGCCGTACCATGACACTAATGTACCTTCTTGCATATCATAAGGAGTACAATTACTATACGATTCTGGATGCCGCTGCTGGAGCAGGTCCAGCCTGCCCCATAAGCTATATCCATATATAAAAAGAAAGGATATGGTAGATAGTTTAAGAGAGGCTATAATGCCAAGAGGGCAATCCCACAGCATACAGGGTTTGGAGCTAAGCATCATCTAAATAAAAAGTAAAGAGATGCAATTAGGTATGGTGGTTCCTAGTACTATCAATTTTATATGTTGTGTCCTAAAATGTTATATGGGGATAAGGTGTTACAATAGATTTTACAGAGCTTAATACATGGAAGCAATAAACCCCACATGGGAGCTCATCACTATAACATGAGAGCAATGTAACAGAGATATCTATATTATTATCTAGAGGTAAAAATAAAAATGCTTAATCCAAGCACCAACACACTTTCAAGCGTCCCCTACATACATCCTGGACTAAGATTCTTACATGTTAACAGGCATCAGTTTATGTACAAGTGGCATAATGTTACAGCTGAAGGTAAGTTTAGATGAGCAAACTGTGACAATAAAGAAACACATTTAACTTGTGTAGCAGTAATAATAAGTGACTGAGGGTTCTATGCAGGAAGTCACGGTCAAGGATGATTTATGCTGAGCTCTTGGGAGTATTCATGGGGTTCTTTGTATATATTAGGTCTTGAGATGGGTTGGGAAAATAAGGTGAAATAATGAACTGTTCAGAGCTTGATATGTGTAGGCAATATATTCTATAAAGGAGTTCCTCGCTATGGCATGAACTAGAACTTTATCTAAACAAATGCAATCAATGAAAGAGCCACCTTCTTCATAGACAAACTACTTGATCAGATACTAAATACCAAAGTGGAGTGCAATAAAGGTAAAATAACTGGGATCTCTAACTTAAAATTGAAGGACAGTAGATGCTTATTCTATATACATATAGAGTCTCATAGGTCCCTTATGAGTAATATATGATCAGAGTCTTACTTGTGGACAGGCATCAGTTCTTGTGTAGTTAGCAAGTGTCACTACCTAAAATGCTGACTGGTTTAAAAGAGAACATAGTCCTGAAGCTAGGAGCTCCAAGCTGTGCTATTATGTGCCATCAGAAGGTACCCACACCAGCCGACAAACAGAGCTGACATGGATGGCATCGGTCAGACTGCCTCCCAACAGCCTAGAGAAAGCAAGCCCTCCCGGGTCCCATGTAATGAAAAGACCTGATTGTAGCCGCATCAGAGCCGGTAAAGACCAGACCGGGGACCGCAGAGATCCAGAAAGCTCCATCACGACTGTAAAGGGGTAAGCAGTATACACCGCTAGATTTAACTAGCTACAGGCTGGACATTGAGTTGGAGGCTTTTGCAGAGCGCACCTTATTTCTTCCTGCCTCATCGGCCCCACTACTCGGAACACTTTCATTGCTGTGGGGAAGTCCTGAGGTAAAGTAGTGGAGCTTGTCATCCCATTAGTTGTGCTCCTCGCCAGTGCTGAGTTCTGTCGCACCGGAATCCTCTCATCTCCAGGCTCTTCAACTCCGGCTGACACGCTGGAGGTGGGACGTCGACACCGGGGCCCCAAAGTGCCGACAACCCTACTCTCCATCTGGGAAGTCTCAGATTGAGTGAGTTCACAAGGAAAGCCAGCGCTACTGCTCCTAAATGCAGTGTGAAGCTTGCAAGGCAACATGATGAGTAGCCAGTAAATTGCGCAGGTCCTCCCAAAAGTGTAAAGGGATCTCCATAGTAGGTATTATACAACGACAACCAGATAGAGTTGGAATAGATTGTGTTCTCCCGAGCACAAGCTGCGTCCCGATAACTGAAGTAATTACAATGTCTTGTGTAGTAGGTATATGCTGTGTCTTGGTAAAGTTATAGTGATTGTATTGCAGTCACTCGTGAGGCAGTACTGCTTCCTAACGACAGGCCCACAAGGGGTACCCGCTGGGGGTCAAGAAAGTTGGTAACAATCCTCACCTTACGTTGGGAGCCCGGTTGAATTTAAGAAAATGCTGCAGCCACGAGGTTGTGAAAATGGCCACCGCTTATGTAGGCTTAAGATGCGGCTCTGGTCTCAAATCAAAGAAGTAACCCCCAAGGTTAAATTAAACTTTTGCTAGCTGTTAGATGCAAGTCTAGGGTTTACTTAAGAAGTTTCTCAGGGTCCAGCTCGTAGATAAGCAGTGAATATAGTTATTAGTAGCATAATCACGACCAGAGCAGCAGGATTATGCGGCCATTCTCGAGCGCTCCAGGCTCCGCCCCCCTGTAAAGGTCAGATTTGATCTGGCCAAACATATCTCTTGATATTCTCAAATCAAGGAATGTCACACTATCATATTTGATTTCGTACGTCAGTCGTAAATTTAGAATATTTGTATTCAGGGCCTCGAAGAATTCCTTAAAGAGACATATTTCCCCTTTCCAGATTAGGAATACATCATCTATATACCTGAGCCACAAAATTATGTTGTCTGCATATTTTTCCATGTTTCCACCAAAAACAAACTCGTGCTCCCACCACCCCAGATATATATTAGCGTAGGTGGGGGCACAGGCAGTCCACATTGCCGTTCCGCAGATCTGCAGAAAAAAACTTATCGTTAAACACAAAGAAATTCTGGCTCAGTATGAAGGTAAGAAGTTTCATCAGGAAACCATTTTTTAATGTATTCTCAGATGATTCCATTTGAAGAAAGTAATTGACCGCATAGCAACCCCATTTGTGTTCTATTGATGTGTAAAGTGACTCTACATCACAGGTTGCTAGTAACATGTCATCATCTAGGGTCATTCCTTCGATTTTGCTAAGGACATCCATCGTGTCCCTAGTGTAAGATGGAAGTGTGAGGACAATGTCTCTTAGGCGTAAATCCAAATATCTTGATGCCTGCTCACAGAGGCTACCAATGCCTGCCACGATCAGTCTGCCTGGTGGTACTGTTTTATTCTTATGTATCTTTGGCAGCAGGTAAAAGGTGGCAGTTTTAGGGTTCTCTACTGCCAAAAATTTAAATTCTTTATTATCAATTAAGCCATCATTTTTGGCATCATTGATTAAAGTGTGATACATTCTTAGGTAGTCATTTGCAGGGTTGCTCCATAAGAATTTATAACAGTTTGTGCCTCCTAGTTGTCTCATAGCCTCAGTATTGTACATCTTTATGGGCCAAATGACAATATTTCCGCCTTTGTCCGATGGCTTAATCACTACGTCCTCCCATTTTTTAATGTTTTTCAAAGCCCACTCTTCTTGTCTACTTAGGTTACTTTGATCTCTATCTCTGAGATTCATCACATCTCTGCATACTACTTTTAAAAATAGTGGGAAAAGAAAAAGGAACCAATGGGGCTACTAGTTCAAATAAAGTAGCTCTAAATATTTCAATATATACTGATTAGCATATATTTGTTAATCATAATTTATTCAAAGTCTGTGAGACTGGTGCTGTGTACTGGTTTAACTGGACAGGTTGGTAGTGGCTATAGAGATAACCACTGAAAAGAGTACATCTGTAGCACTCAAGAGCTATAAGAGCTCTTGAGTGCTACAGATGTACTCTTTTCAGTACTTTTAAAAATATTTCGATCAGTGGGTATTGGGATATCTGTGGCATAAAGGTGGATTTTTTTGTGAGTTTTTTCTGCCAATCGGTACTGTCAGGTACAGTCATTTCATTGTCTTCTAATAGTGTTATAAGGTCCATAATTGCTTGTGTTTCTTTATCACAGTCAGACTACGAGACAGAAATTGTGGAAGAACTAAATAAAGAAATTTCAGAAATAAACACTAAACTTAAAACCTTTGAGACTTTGGATAACTTTAAGACAGCATACAAAAATTTAAGAGATGAGCTAGATGGGAAGGAGAAGGAGATTATTAAAACAAAATGTGCAAAGCTCAGCAGAGACATCAAAGACTTTGAACAGGGCAGAGTATTCAACTGGGATGAAAGAAATCCCAGACGTAGGAGAAATCTATTACCATCTAAAGCCAGCAAGGATGATGTCTTGACCTCTGAATATGAATCTTCGGCAGGAGAGGAAGGGGCAGAGGGTTTCTCTAACAGAACACTCCTAGCACCGAATGCCAGTGATAGGCAAACCCTTCTCTCAAAAAATGAGAAGGAAGGCAAGCAAAAAGCAAAGGAAAAAGAAGATGAGGGAAGAACAGAGCACAATCTAAGGAACAGGACACAATGGGGATACAGGAACAATGAGAGATCCAGGGAAGACTGGTCCAGGCGACCCAAGTGGTAGATTTTAACAACTTGAAAATAATTAATCTATCCAATAGAGTCCTGTCCACATACCATATAAGCGTACTTAGCAGGGGATTGTCATTCTCACCCTCTAATAAGATTAAAAAATTTGATGTCATTAAAGACATTAATCTTTTTGCAAGGAAATTAGCACGCAAGAAAATAAATACCAAACATAATGACTGTGATAAAGAAACACAAGCAATTTTGGACCTTATAACACTATTAGAAGACAATGAAATTACTGTACCTGACAGTAACGATTGGCAGAAAAAACTCACTAAAAAATCCACCTTTATGCCACAGATATCCCAATACCCACCCATATAAATATTTTTAAAAGTAGTATGCAGAGATGTGATGAATCTCAGAGATAGAGATCGAAGTAACCTAAGTAGACAAGAAGAATGGGCTTTGAAAGACATTAAAAAATGGGAGGACGTAGTGATTAAGCCAAAGGACAAAGGCGGAAATATTGTCATTTGGCCCACAAAGATGTACATTACTGAGGCTATGAGACAACTAGGAGACACAAACTGTTATAAATTCTTATGGAGCAACCCTGCAAATGAATAGCTAAGAATGTATCACACTTTAATCAATGATGCCAAAAATGATGGCTTAATTGATAATAAAGAATTTAAATTTTTCGCAGTAGAGAACCCTAAAATTGCCACCTTTTACCTGCTGCCAAAGATACATAAGAATAAAACAGTACCACCAGGCAGACCGATCGTGGCAGGCATTGGTAGCCTCTCTGAGCAGGCATCAAGATATTTGGATTTACGCCTAAGAGACATTGTCCTCACACTTCCATCTTACACTAGGGACACGATGGATGTCCTTAGCAAAATCGAAGGAATGACCCTAGATGATGACATGTTACTAGCAACCTGTGATGTAGAGTCACTTTACACATCAATAGAACACAAATGGGGTTGCTATGCGGTCAATTACTTTCTTCAAATGGAATCATCTGAGAATACATAAAAAAATGGTTTCCTGATGAAACTTCTTACCTTCATACTGAGCCACAATTTCTTTGTGTTAAACGATAAGTTTTTTCTGCAGATCCACAGAACAGCAATGGGGACTGCCTGTGCTCCCACCTACGCTAATATATATCTGGGGTGGTGGGAGCGCGAGTTTGTTTTTGGTGGAAACATGGAAAAATATGCAGACAACATCATTTTGTGCCCTGAATACAAATATTCTAAATTTACGACTGACGTACGAAATCAAATATGATAGCGTGACGTTCCTTGATTTTAGAATATCAAGAGATATGTTTGGCCAGATCAAATCTGACCTTTACAGAAAAGATACTGCCACAAATTCGATACTCAGTTTTCAAAGCGCACACCACCCATCTACCAAAAAAGCAATCCCCTTTGGGGAATTTCTCAGGCTGAGACGCAATTGTTCTGATCTTTGTGTTTTTAAAAATCAGGCTAAAGACATGAAACAGAGATTGAAAGCCAGAGGATATCCAAATAGCATTTTAAAGAAAGCATATCACAGGGCTTTACACACAAATAGACCTGATCTGCTAAAACCGAAATTGAAAACTAATCAGGAAAATAGGGTTCACTTTATAGGCACTTTCAATGAAGCCCATAAAGAAATAAGAGACATTCTGAACCAACATGCTCATAGCCTTAAAACGGACGAAGACCTGTCCAAATGTTTGGGAGATAGAGTTGCAATAAGTTGGAGGAGAGCCCCTACAATCAGAGATAAAATCACAAAAAGTTATTTTGTGAAACATACTAACCGTAGGAAAGATGACTCTAAAGGAACATATGCATGTGGAACATACAAATTCTGTCCATATATGTTGAATATGAAACAGATTCATATTTTTCCATCTGGTACTATATTTATAAATGATTTTTTCAATTGTAAAAGTAAAAACATCATATACTGTATAGAATGCAATTGTAAGAAAAGATATGTAGGAATGTCCACACGAGAATTCAGAAAACGCCTGGGGGAAACATATTTGCAACATCAAAAATGCAAGAAGTGATCTTGAGAAAGATAAAAAATTGGTGGCCAGACACTTTCTGGAAAGACATGAGTGTTAGCCAGATCTGCGAAGCTTCTCTTGGAATAAAGGGGGTAACATTGAGAATGCCCTCCTAAAAGCTGAAACTAAGTAGATCTTCAGACTCCAGAGTATGACTCCCCTAGGTCTAAACAAATGAATTACCTATAGTGCCTTCTTGGAATAATAGGAGGATGGGCTAGCACATCTATTATGATTTGACATCTTCGAACCCACAAAAAGAAGAAAAATAGTACAGAAAATAGAAAACAGTGCAGATATCCTACGACATCCGGAGACTTAACATTCAATAGTGGTGATCTATATAAAAGGGCACATTATGTCAGTACTATAGTGCATATTTATTAAGATAGAGAAAATCTGCCTTTGAACATAGGGTTTATGATTCCATTATTTGCCTTATGATCATCATTACATTTTCTGTAAATAATTCTTCATCATGTTCATAACCCCCTATTTTCATCCATGAGATGATTAGTGCCTGTTACAACTTGGACATTGTGTTACAAATTTTAAGTAGGGTTAATGCTTTCCAGAAACACCTACCACTATATTTGTTTCCATTGTGGTATAGGTGTAGCTATTTCTATCTCTGTTTGGTACAGTATAAACAGCGAGAAATTATATCTAATCCTTCAGCCATGTAACATATATATAGCGATCTTTATATGTGTGAATAGTGCATTTTAAACTTACAAGTGACCTTATCGTAGCTAGTCTCAAAGGTATGATTACAATCTAAGTAAATTTCTTCATTGAATATGATCTGCCCAATACGGAATATATCTCCGTAAATAATGTGCTGCCTGACAGATGGGCGTGTTATTACACGTCAGAACAAGCACACACGTCACTGGGGCTAGAGAAACACACCCTCCGCTTGTACGCTATCGCTGAATGGCGTACGCGATTGGACAAGTGTTTACTGACGTCACCTTCTGTACGGATGTGATTGGCCTGAGGGCCTTTTTAAGGGAGCTCCGTCGGAGTATCGGGTTGCCTTTGACAAGGCAGATGCGAAACGCACATTAGGCGTTAGCACTGCTTCTCTCCTTCCTTTGTTAAAAATAATTAATAGTTGCTTAAAAAACTAGATGTTGACCTTTACAGGCATTAGGTTTTAGTTTAATTAACTGGTTGGTAACGGTCCTCTCCCCTTCAGGGATACTAGCATATACGGCCGAATCAGGGTAAAATACCTAGTGTTAACCTTTGTTATGCCCCAAGGAATACCATATTGATATTGACCGCTCTTCCAATATAAGGTTTTATATAGCTGTGGATTAATTGTGTTATCTCAGGCTTTTCCTGATTTGGAGAGTTTACAGTGCAAAAATTCTTATTCTTGATTTTAATATTTAGTGATTCATATTAGTTTAATGGTGGCATGGTCCACAAAACCTGTTAATATCATTAAATAAATGTTATGTTTTAAATTTCACCGAACATCATATTTCTAAACATACTCCACCCAATTGTATATTGGTAATACACCTTATAAGTGTGCCCTACAATGCCTCTGTTCTTTCTCTCTTTTTTTGTCTAAATATTATAATTTGGCATTAGGCGCTTCCTCCCTATTACACATAGGATTGTCCTTGGGGGTTATTTAGGTATATACCTACACTTCTCCCACCTTCCCTAAAGGTTATTAGGGACTAAAAAAACACACATACGGCTAGATTTTGAGTTTTGTTGGTAAAGATCCGCGTAGCTAACGCTGCTTTTTTTCCCAACGCACCCTTAAGACAACGCTGATATTTAGAGTTGTCTGAGGGGCTGCGTTAGGCTCAAAAAAGGGTGCGTTGAGCCTAACTTAGCTCCACTTCAACTCTCAATATCAGCGTTGCTTATGGTAGCGGTAAGCTGGAAAACGTGCTCGTGCACGATATCCCTATAGGAAACAATGGGGCTGAGCTGGCTGAAAAAAAACCTAACACCTGCAAAAAAGCAGCGTTCAGCTCCTAACGCAGCCCCGTTGTTTCCTATGGGGAAACACTCTCTAAGTCTGCACCTAACACCCTAACATGAACCCCGAGTTTAAACACCCCTAACCTTACACTTATTAACCCCTAATCTGCCGCCCCCGCTATCGCTGACTCCTGCATATTATTATTAACCCCTAATCTTCCGCTCCGGACACCGCCGCAACCTACATTATCCCTATGAACCCCTAATCTGACCCCTATATTATATTTATTAACCCCTAATATGCCCCCCCCACGTCGCCGCTACCTTACCTACACTTATTAACCCCTAATCTGCCGACCGGACCTCGCCACCACTATAATAAATGTATTAACCCCTAAACCGCCGCAATCCCGCCTCGCAAACACTAGAATAAATTGTATTAACCCCTAATCTGCCCTCCCTAGCATCGCCGCCACCTACCTACAATTATTAACCCCTAATCTCCCACCCGCACCATCGCCGCTACTATAATAAAGTTATTAACCCCTAAACATAACTCTAACCCTAACCCTAACACCCCTCTAACATAAATATAATTTATATTAAACGAAATAATATTCCTAAAATTAACTAAATTATTCCTATTTAAAACTAAATACTTACCTATAAAATAAACCCTAACATAGCTACAATATAATTAATAATTACATTGTAGCTATTTTAGGATTTATATTTATTTTACAGGCAACTTTGTATTTATTTTAACTAGGTACAAAAGCTATTAAATAGTTCATATCTATTTAATAGGTATCTAGTTAAAATAAATACAAAATTACCTGTAAAATAAATCCTAACCTAAGTTACAATTAAACCTAACACTACACTATCATTAAATTAATTAAATAAATTACCTACAATTACCTAAGCCCCCTAATAAAATAAAAAAGCCCCCCAAAATAAAAAATTCCTTACCCTATTCTAAAATACAAAAGTAATCAGCTCTTTTACCAGCCCTTAAAAGGGCTTTTTGCGGGGCATGCCCCAAAGTAATCAGCTCTTTTGCCTGTAAAAAAAATACAACCCCCCCAACATTAAAACCCACCACCCACATACCCCTACTCTAACCCAAACCCCCCTTAAATAAACCTAACACTACCCCCCTGAAGATCTCCCTACCTTGAGTCGTCTTCACCCAGCCGGGCCGAAATCTTTATCCGATGGGGCAGAAGAGGACATCCAGACCGGCAGAAGTCTTCATCCTATCCGGGCAGAAGAGGACATCCGGACCGGCAGACATCTTCATCCAAGCGGCATCTTCTATCTTCATCCATCCGGAGCGGAGCGGAGCCAGACGCGGATCCATCCTCTTCAACCGACGCCTACTCGCCGAATGAAGGTTCCTTTAAATGATGTCATCCAAGATGGCGTCATTCGAATTACGATTGGCTAATAGGATTATATCAGCCAATCGGAATTAAGGTAGGAAAAATCTGATTGGTTGATTTAATCAGCCAATCAGATTGAAGTTCAATCCGATTGGCTGATTGGATGAGCCAATAGAATGCGAGGTCAATTCTATTGGCTCAACCAATCAGCCAATCAGATTGAACTTCAGCCAATCGGAATTCGAGGGATGCCATCTTGGATGACATCATTTAAAGGAACCTTCATTCGGCGAGTAGGCATCTGTTGAAGAGGATGGATCCGCGTCGGCTGGGAAGAAGATGGCTCCACTCCGGATGGATGAAGATAGAAGATGCCGCTTGGATGAAGATGTCTGCTGGTCCGGATGTCCTCTTCTGCCCGGATAGGATGAAGACATCTGCCGTTCTGGATGTCCTCTTCTGCCCCATCGGATGAAGACTTCGGCCGGGCTGGGTGAAGAAGACTCAAGGTAGGGAGATCTTCAGGGGGGTAGTGTTAGGTTTATTTAAGGGGGGTTTGGGTGGGTTAGAGTAGGGGTATGTGGGTGGTGGGTTTTAATGTTGGGCGGGGTTGTATTTTTTTTACAGGCAAAAGAGCTGATTACTTTGGGGCATGCCCCGCAAAAAGCCCTTTTAAGGGCTGGTAAAAGAGCTGATTATTTTTGTATTTTAGAATAGGGTAGGGATTTTTTATTTTGGGGGGCTTTTTATTTTATTAGGGGGCTTAGATTAGGTGTAATTAGTTTAAACTGCTTGTAATTCTTTTTTATTTTTTGTAATTTAGTGTTTTTTTTTTTTTTTGTATTATAGAATAGTTTATTTAATTGTATTTATTTGTAGGTGATTGTAGGTAATTTATTTAATTCATTTAATGATAGTGTAGTGTTAGGTTTAATTGTAACTTAGGTTAGGATTTATTTTACATGTAATTTTGTATTTATTTTAACTAGGTAGCTATTAAATAGATATTAACTATTTAATAGCTTTTGTACCTAGTTAAAATAAATACAAAGTTGCCTGTAAAATAAATATAAATCCTAAAATAGCTACAATGTAAATATTAATTATATTGTAGCTATGTTAGGGTTTATTTTATAGGTAAGTATTTAGTTTTAAATAGGAATAATTTAGTTAATTTTAGGAATATTATTTCGTTTAATATAAATTATATTTATGTTAGGGGGGTGTTAGGGTTATGGTTAGAGTTATGTTTAGGGGTTAATAACTTTATTATAGCAGTGGCGACGGTGCGGGCGGGAGATTAGGGGTTAATAATTGTAGGTAGGTGGCGGCGATGTTAGGGAGGGCAGATTAGGGGTTAATCAAATTTATTATAGTGTTTGCGAGGCGGGAGTGCGGCGGTTTAGGGGTTAAACATTTATTATAGTGGCGGCAAGGTCCGGTCAGCAGATTAGGGGTTAATAAGTGTAGTTAGGTAGCGGCGACGTTGGGGGGGGGGCAGATTAGCGGTTAATAAATATAATATAGGGGTCTGCGATGTTAGGGGCAGCAAATTAGGTGTTCATAAGTATAACGTAGGTGGCGGCGATGTCTGGAGCGGAAGATTAGGGGTTAATAATAATATGCAGGGGTCAGCGATAGCGGGGGGAAGCAGATTAGGGGTTAATAAGTGTAAGGTTAGGGGTGTTTAGATTCGGGGTACATGTTAGGGTGTTAGGTGCAGACTTAGAGAGTGTTTCCCCATAGGAAACAAGGGGGCTGCGTTAGGAGCTGAACTCTGCTTTTTTGCAGGTGTTAGTTTTTTTTACACCCAGCTCAGACCCATTGTTTCCTATGGGGATATCGTGCACGAGCACGTTTTCCCAGCTTACCGCTACCGTAAGCAATGCTGGTATTGAGAGTTGAAGTGGAGCTAAGTTAGGCTCAACGCACCCTTTTTTGAGCCTAACGCAGCCCCTCAGACAACTCTAAATACCAGCGTTGTTGGAAAGGTGCGTTGGGAAAAAAAGCAGCGTTAGTTACGCGGGTCTTTACCGACAAAAAATTTATTAGAGTGGCGGCAATGTGGGGGGGCCTCGGTTTAGGGGTACATAGGTCGTTTATGGGTGTTAGTGTACTTTGTAGCACAGTAGTTAAGATCTTTATATTCACGCGTTAGCCCATAAAGCTCTTAACTACTGACTTTTTTTTGCGGCTGGAGTCTTGTCGGTATAGGCTCTACCGCTCACTTCTCCCAAGACTCCAAATACCAGAGTTAGGCAGATCCCATTGAAAAGATAGGATACGCAATTGGCGTAAGGGGATCTGCGGTAGCCTGGAATCGCGGTAGGGAAGTGAGCGGTAGACCCTTTCCTGTCTGACTCTAAATACCAGCGGGCGGCCAAAAGCAGCATTAGGACCCCTTAACGCTGCTTTTGACGGCTAACACAGAACTCTAAATCTAGGCGATAATTAGTAAAATAGTATTTTACACCCTGTATTTGGTAGTGGGTATGTGACACCATGTATTTATTAGGGCGGAATGTTATACCGGGTTTAGTAGGGGTATGTGACACCAAGTATTTAGTGGAGATATGTGACACCAGGTATTTAGTAGGGGGTATTTTACACCATAAATTTAGTAGTGGGTATATGACAGCGTGTATTAGGGGGGATTTAACACCGGTGATTTCTTAGGGGGTATGTGACATAAGGTAATTAAATAAGGTTTGTTATACCATGTATTTGGTAGTGGGTATGTGACAACAAGTATTTATTAGGAGGGATGTAACACCAGGTATTTAGTAGGGGGTTATGTGACACCAGGTATTTAGTAGGGTCATTTGTGACACCAGTTATATAGTAGGGGCCTTTGTGACACAAGGTATTTAGTAGTGACCTTTGTCGTTTGTGACACTGGTTATACTGTAGTAGGTATATAACACAAGATAATTAGTATTGGGTATGTAAGCACCAAGTATTTGGTAGTGGCTATGTGACACCAGGTATTTATTAGGGTGTATGTGACACTGGGTATTTAGTAGAGGCTATGTGACACCAGGTATTTAGTAGGGGTTATGTGACACCAGGTATTTAGTAGAGGTTATGTGACACAAGGTATTTAGTAGGGGTTATGTGACACCAGGTATTTAGTAGGGGATATGTGACACAAAGTATTTAGTAGGGGTTATGTGGCACCAGTATGGGTTATGTGACACCAGATATTTAGTAGGGGTTATGTGACACCAGGTATTTAGTAGGGGTTATGTGACACCATGTATTTAGTAGGGGGTATGTGACACCATGTATTTAGTATCTGTGTGTGATTTGTTTACTTGGTCCTGGTTCTCATATCTTCTTTTATGCACTTTTTTTTCTACAGAGGAATGAAGGTCATTGAGAACAGAGCAAACAAAGATGGAGAGAAGATGGTGGATCAGGATTTGCAGCTGAAAGAAGCCAAACACGTAGCTGAGGATTCAGATCGGAAATATGAGGAGGTGACAAAATGACCTTATGGAGAATGTCATATGCTTAATGGGAAGGAACTGTAGATTTTCATTTTTCTCTAAATATCAATGCACAGGTCGCCCGCAAACTGGTTGGTATTGAGACCGATCTGGAGAGATCTGAAGAGAGAGCTGAGGTAGCTGAAAGGTGAGTCTCACGTAAATGTCATCTGCTCTAGGTCCAAGGAGATCTGTCCTATAATAGATATAGATAGCGCTGTGTGTTGTATGGTTAGATGGCATCATCTAATGTTCTTTAGCTAGCTCTTTCCTATTACATATATAGGTATTGCTGTGTATTGTATGGGTAGATGGCATCATCTGATGTTCTTTAGCTGGCTCTGTCCTATTACAGATATAGGTAGCACTGTGAATTGTATGGGTAGATGGCATCATCTAATGTTCTTTAGCTGGCTCTGTCCTATTACAGATATAGGTAGCGCTGTGTATTGTATGGGTAGATGGCATCATCTAATGTTCTTTAGCTGGCTCTGTCCTATTACAGATATAGGTAGAGCTGTGAGTTGTATGGGTAGATGGCATCATCTAATGTTCTTTAGCTGGCTCTGTCCTATTACAGATATAGGTAGCGCTGTGTGTTGTATGGGTAGATGGCATCATCTAATGTTCTTTAGCTGGCTCTGTCCTATTACAGATATAGGTAGCGCTGTGTGTTGTATGGGTAGATGGCATCATCTAATGTTCTTTAGCTGGCTCTGTCCTATTACAGATATAGGTAGCGCTGTGTGTTGTATGGGTAGATGGCATCATCTAATGTTCTTTAGCTGGCTCTGTCCTATTACAGATATAGGTAGCACTGTGTGTTGTATGGGTAGATGGTATCATCTAATGCTCTTTAGCTGGCTCTATCCTATTACAGATATAGGTAGCACTGTGTGTTGTATGGGTAGATGGCATCATCTAATGTTTTTTAGCTGGCTCTGTCCTATTACAGATATAGGTAGCGCTGTGTGTTGTATGGGTAGATGGCATCATCTAATGTTCTTTAGCTGGCTCTGTCCTATTACAGATATAGGTAGCACTGTGTGTTGTATGGGTAGATGGCATCATCTAATGTTCTTTAGCTGGCTCTGTCCTATTACAGATATAGGTAGCGCTGTGTGTTGTATGGGTAGATGGCATCATCTAATGTTCTTTAGCTGGCTCTGTCCTATTACAGATATAGATAGCGCTGTGTGTTGTATGGGTAGATGGCATCATCTAATGCTCTTTAGCTGGCTCTGTCATATTACAGATATAGGTAGCGCTGTGTGTTGTATGGGTAGAAGGCATCATCTAATGTTCTTTAGCTGGCTCTGTCCTATTACAGATATAGGTAGCGCTGTGTGTTGTATGGGTAGATGGCATCATCTAATGTTCTTTAGCTGGCTCTGTCCTATTACAGATATAGGTAGAGCTGTGTATTGTATGGGTAGATGGCATCATCTAATGTTCTTTAGCTGGCTCTGTCCTATTACAGATATAGGTAGAGCTGTGTATTGTATGGGTAGATGGCATCATCTAATGTTCTTTAGCTGGCTCTGTCCTATTACAGATATAGGTAGAGCTGTGAGCTGTATGGGTAGATGGCATCATCTAATGCTCTTTAGCTGGCTCTGTCCTATTACAGATATAGGTAGCGCTGTGTGTTGTATGGGTAGAAGGCATCATCTAATGTTCTTTAGCTGGCTCTGTCCTATTACAGATATAGGTAGCCCTGTGTGTTGTATGGGTAGATGGCATCATCTAATGTTCTTTAGCTGGCTCTGTCCTATTACAGATATAGGTAGAGCTGTGTATTGTATGGGTAGATGGCATCATCTAATGCTCTTTAGCTGGCTCTGTCCTATTACAGATATAGGTAGCGCTGTGTGTTGTATGGGTAGATGGCATCATCTAATGTTCTTTAGCTGGCTATGTCCTATTACAGATATACGTAGCGCTGTGTGTTGTATGGGTAGATGGCATCATCTAATGTTCTTTAGCTGGCTCTGTCCTATTACAGATATAGGTAGCGCTGTGTGTTGTATGGGTAGATGGCATCATCTAATGTTCTTTAGCTGGCTCTGTCCTATTACAGATATAGATAGCGCTGTGAGCTGTATGGGTAGATGGCATCATCTAATGTTCTTTAGCTGGCTCTGTCCTATTACAGAAATAGGTAGCACTGTGAGCTGTATGGGTAGATGGCATCATCTAATGTTCTTTAGCTGGCTCTGTCCTATTACAGATATAGGTAGCGCTGTGTGTTGTATGGGTAGATGGCATCATCTAATGTTCTTTAGCTGGCTCTGTCCTATTACAGATATAGGTAGAGCTGTGAGTTGCATGGGTAGATGGCATCATCTAATGCTCTTTAGCTGGCTCTGTCCTATTACAGATATAGGTAGCGCTGTGTGTTGTATGGGTAGAAGGCATCATCTAATGTTCTTTAGCTGGCTCTGTCCTATTACAGATATAGGTAGCACTGTGAGCTGTATGGGTAGATGGCATCATCTAATGTTCTTTAGCTGGCTCTGTCCTATTACAGATATAGGTAGCACTGTGTGTTGTATGGGTAGAAGGCATCATCTAATGTTCTTTAGCTGGCTCTGTCCTATTAAAGATATAGGTAGAGCTGTGAGTTGTATGGGTAGAAGGCATCATCTAATGTTCTTTAGCTGGCTCTGTCCTATTACAGATATAGGTAGAGCTGTGAGTTGTATGGGTAGATGGCATCATCTAATGTTCTTTAGCTGGCTCTGTCCTATTACAGATATAGGTAGCACTGTGTGTTGTATGGGTAGATGGCATCATCTGATGTTCTTTAGCTGGCTATGTCCTATTACAGATATAGGTAGCACTGTGAATTGTATGGGTAGATGGCATCATCTAATGTTCTTTAGCTGGCTCTGTCCTATTACAGATATAGGTAGAGCTGTGTATTGTATGGGTAGATGGCATCATCTAATGTTCTTTAGCTGGCTCTGTCCTATTACAGATATAGGTAGAGCTGTGTGTTGTATGGGTAGATGGCATCATCTAATGTTCTTTAGCTGGCTCTGTCCTATTACAGATATAGGTAGAGCTGTGTATTGTATGGGTAGATGGCATCATCTAATGCTCTTTAGCTGGCTCTGTCCTATTACAGATATAGGTAGCGCTGTGTGTTGTATGGGTAGAAGGCATCATCTAATGTTCTTTAGCTGGCTCTGTCCTATTACAGATATAGGTAGCCCTGTGTGTTGTATGGGTAGATGGCATCATCTAATGTTGTTTAGCTGGCTCTGTCCTATTACAGATATAGGTAGAGCTGTGTATTGTATGGGTAGATGGCATCATCTAATGCTCTTTAGCTGGCTCTGTCCTATTACAGATATAGGTAGCGCTGTGTGTTGTATGGGTAGATGGCATCATCTAATGTTCTTTAGCTGGCTATGTCCTATTACAGATATACGTAGCGCTGTGTGTTGTATGGGTAGATGGCATCATCTAATGTTCTTTAGCTTGCTCTGTCCTATTACAGATATAGGTAGCGCTGTGTGTTGTATGGGTAGATGGTATCATCTAATGTTCTTTAGCTGGCTCTGTCCTATTACAGATATAGATAGCGCTGTGAGCTGTATGGGTAGATGGCATCATCTAATGTTCTTTAGCTGGCTCTGTCCTATTACAGAAATAGGTAGCACTGTGAGCTGTATGGGTAGATGGCATCATCTAATGTTCTTTAGCTGGCTCTGTCCTATTACAGATATAGGTAGCGCTGTGTGTTGTATGGGTAGATGGCATCATCTAATGTTCTTTAGCTGGCTCTGTCCTATTACAGATATAGGTAGAGCTGTGAGTTGTATGGGTAGATGGCATCATCTAATGCTCTTTAGCTGGCTCTGTCCTATTACAGATATAGGTAGCGCTGTGTGTTGTATGGGTAGAAGGCATCATCTAATGTTCTTTAGCTGGCTCTGTCCTATTACAGATATAGGTAGCACTGTGAGCTGTATGGGTAGATGGCATCATCTAATGTTCTTTAGCTGGCTCTGTCCTATTACAGATATAGATAGTGCTGTGTGTTGTATGGGTAGATGGCATCATCTAATGCTCTTTAGCTGGCTCTGTCCTATTACAGATATAGATAGTGCTGTGTGTTGTATGGGTAGATGGCATCATCTAATGTTCTTTAGCTGGCTCTGTCCTATTACAGATATAGGTAGCACTGTGTGTTGTATGGGTAGATGGCATCATCTAATGCTCTTTAGCTGGTTCTGTCCTATTACAGATATAGGTAGCGCTGTGTGTTGTATGGGTAGATGGCATCATCTAATGTTCTTTAGCTGGCTCTGTCCTATTACAGATATAGGTAGTGCTGTGTGTTGTATGGGTAGATGGCATCATCTAATGTTCTTTAGCTGGCTCTGTCCTATTACAGATATAGGTAGCACTGTGAATTGTATGGGTAGATGGCATCATCTAATGTTCTTTAGCTGGCTCTGTCCTATTACAGATATAGGTAGCACTGTGAGCTGTATGGGTAGATGGCATCATCTAATGGTCTTTAGCTGGCTCTGTCCTATTACAGATATAGGTAGCACTTTGTGTTGTATGGGTAGATGGCATCATCTAATGTTCTGTAGCTGGCTCTGTCCTATTACAGATATAGGTAGCGCTGTGTGTTGTATGGGTAGAAGGCATCATCTAATGCTCTTTAGCTGGCTCTGTCCTATTACAGATATAGGTAGCACTGTGAATTGTATGGGTAGATGGGATCATCTAATGCTCTTTAGCTGGCTCTGTCCTATTACAGATATAGATAGTGCTGTGTGTTGTATGGGTAGATGGCATCATCTAATGTTCTTTAGCTGGCTCTGTCCTATTACAGATATAGGTAGCGCTGTGTGTTGTATGGGTAGAAGGCATCATCTAATGTTCTTTAGCTGGCTCTGTCCTATTACAGATATAGGTAGCGCTGTGTGTTGTATGGGTAGAAGGCATCATCTCATGTTCTTTAGCTGGCTCTGTCCTATTACAGATATAGGTAGCGCTGTGTGTTGTATGGGTAGAAGGCCTCATCTAATGTTCTTTAGCTGGCTCTGTCCTATTACAGATATAGGTAGCGCTGTGAGCTGTATGGGTAGATGGCATCATCTAATGTTCTTTAGCTGGCTCTGTCCTATTACAGATATAGGTAGCGCTGTGAGCTGTATGGGTAGATGGCATCATCTAATGTTCTTTAGCTGGCTATGTCCTATTACAGATATAGATAGTGCTGTGTGTTGTATGGGTAGATGGCATCATCTAATGCTCTATAGCTGGCTCTGTCCTATTACAGATATAGATAGTGCTGTGTGTTGTATGGGTAGATGGCATCATCTAATGTTCTTTAGCTGGCTATGTCCTATTATAGATATAGGTAGCGCTGTGTGTTGTATGGGTAGATGGCATCATCTAATGGTCTTTAGCTGGCTCTGTCCTATTACAGATATAGGTAGCGCTGTGTGTTGTATGGGTAGATGGCATCATCTAATGTTCTTTAGCTGGCTCTGTCCTATTACAGATATCGGTAGCACTGTGTCTTGTATGGGTAGATGGCATCATCTAATGTTCTTTAGCTGGCTCTGTCCTATTGCAGATATAGGTAGCGCTGTGGGTTGTATGGGTAGATGGCATCATCTAATGTTCTTTAGCTGGCTCTGTCCTATTACAGATATAGGTAGTGCTGTGAGTTGTATGGGTAGATGGCATCATCTAGTGTTCTTTAGCTGGCTCTGCCCTATTACAGATATAGATAGTGCTGTGTGTTGTATGGGTAGATGACATCATCTAATGTTCTTTAGCTGGCTCTGTCCTATTACAGATATAGGTAGCGCTGTGTGTTGTATGGGTAGAAGGCCTCATCTAATGTTCTTTAGCTGGCTCTGTCCTATTACAGATATAGGTAGCGCTGTGAGCTGTATGGGTAGATGGCATCATCTAATGTTCTTTAGCTGGCTCTGTCCTATTACAGATATAGGTAGCGCTGTGAGCTGTATGGGTAGATGGCATCATCTAATGTTCTTTAGCTGGCTATGTCCTATTACAGATATAGATAGTGCTGTGTGTTGTATGGGTAGATGGCATCATCTAATGCTCTATAGCTGGCTCTGTCCTATTACAGATATAGAGAGTGCTGTGTGTTGTATGGGTAGATGGCATCATCTAATGTTCTTTAGCTGGCTATGTCCTATTATAGATATAGGTAGCGCTGTGTGTTGTATGGGTAGATGGCATCATCTAATGGTCTTTAGCTGGCTCTGTCCTATTACAGATATAGGTAGCGCTGTGTGTTGTATGGGTAGATGGCATCATCTAATGTTCTTTAGCTGGCTCTGTCCTATTACAGATATCGGTAGCACTGTGTCTTGTATGGGTAGATGGCATCATCTAATGTTCTTTAGCTGGCTCTGTCCTATTACAGATATAGGTAGCGCTGTGTGTTGTATGGGTAGAAGGCCTCATCTAATGTTCTTTAGCTGGCTCTGTCCTATTACAGATATAGGTAGCGCTGTGAGCTGTATGGGTAGATGGCATCATCTAATGTTCTTTAGCTGGCTCTGTCCTATTACAGATATAGGTAGCGCTGTGAGCTGTATGGGTAGATGGCATCATCTAATGTTCTTTAGCTGGCTATGTCCTATTACAGATATAGATAGTGCTGTGTGTTGTATGGGTAGATGGCATCATCTAATGCTCTATAGCTGGCTCTGTCCTATTACAGATATAGAGAGTGCTGTGTGTTGTATGGGTAGATGGCATCATCTAATGTTCTTTAGCTGGCTATGTCCTATTATAGATATAGGTAGCGCTGTGTGTTGTATGGGTAGATGGCATCATCTAATGGTCTTTAGCTGGCTCTGTCCTATTACAGATATAGGTAGCGCTGTGTGTTGTATGGGTAGATGGCATCATCTAATGTTCTTTAGCTGGCTCTGTCCTATTACAGATATCGGTAGCACTGTGTCTTGTATGGGTAGATGGCATCATCTAATGTTCTTTAGCTGGCTCTGTCCTATTGCAGATATAGGTAGCGCTGTGGGTTGTATGGGTAGATGGCATCATCTAATGTTCTTTAGCTGGCTCTGTCCTATTACAGATATAGGTAGTGCTGTGAGTTGTATGGGTAGATGGCATCATCTAGTGTTCTTTAGCTGGCTCTGCCCTATTACAGATAAAGATAGTGCTGTGTGTTGTATGGGTAGATGACATCATCTAATGTTCTTTAGCTGGCTCTGTCTTATTACAGATATAGTTAGCACTGTGTGTTGTATGGGTAGATGGCATCATCTAATGTTCTTTAGCTGGCTCTGTCCTATTACAGATATAGGTAGTGCTGTGCGTTGTATGGGTAGATGGCATCATCTAATGTTCTTTAGCTGGCTCTGTCCTATTACAGATATAGGTAGCACTGTGAATTGTATGGGTAGATGGCATCATCTAATGTTCTTTAGCTGGCTCTGTCCTATTACAGATATAGGTAGCACTGTGAGCTGTATGGGTAGATGGCATCATCTAATGGTCTTTAGCTGGCTCTGTCCTATTACAGATATAGGTAGCACTTTGTGTTGTATGGGTAGATGGCATCATCTAATGTTCTGTAGCTGGCTCTGTCCTATTACAGATATAGGTAGCGCTGTGTGTTGTATGGGTAGAAGGCATCATCTAATGCTCTTTAGCTAGCTCTGTCCTATTACAGATATAGGTAGCACTGTGAATTGTATGGGTAGATTGCATCTTCTAATGCTCTTTAGCTGGCTCTGTCCTATTACAGATATAGATAGTGCTGTGTGTTGTATGGGTAGATGGCATCATCTAATGTTCTTTAGCTGGCTCTGTCCTATTACAGATATAGGTAGCGCTGTGTGTTGTATGGGTAGATGGCATCATCTAATGTTCTTTAGCTGGCTCTGTCCTATTACAGATATAGGTAGCACTGTGTGTTGTATGGGTAGATGGTATCATCTAATGCTCTTTAGCTGGCTCTGTCCTATTACAGATATAGGTAGCGCTGTGTGTTGTATGGGTAGATGGCATCATCTAATGTTCTTTAGCTGGCTCTGTCCTATTACAGATATAGGTAGTGCTGTGCGTTGTATGGGTAGATGGCATCATCTAATGTTCTTTAGCTGGCTCTGTCCTATTACAGATATAGGTAGCACTGTGAATTGTATGGGTAGATGGCATCATCTAATGTTCTTTAGCTGGCTCTGTCCTATTACAGATATAGGTAGCACTGTGAGCTGTATGGGTAGATGGCATCATCTAATGGTCTTTAGCTGGCTCTGTCCTATTACAGATATAGGTAGCACTTTGTGTTGTATGGGTAGATGGCATCATCTAATGTTCTGTAGCTGGCTCTGTCCTATTACAGATATAGGTAGCGCTGTGTGTTGTATGGGTAGATGGCATCATCTAATGCTCTTTAGCTGGCTCTGTCCTATTACAGATATAGGTAGCACTGTGAATTGTATGGGTAGATGGCATCATCTAATGCTCTTTAGCTGGCTCTGTCCTATTACAGATATAGATAGTGCTGTGTGTTGTATGGGTAGATGGCATCATCTAATGTTCTTTAGCTGGCTCTTTCCTATTACAGATATAGGTAGCGCTGTGTGTTGTATGGGTAGAAGGCATCATCTAATGTTCTTTAGCTGGCTCTGTCCTATTACAGATATAGGTAGAGCTGTGTGTTGTATGGGTAGATGGCATCATCTGATGTTCTTTAGCTGGCTCTGTCCTATTACAGATATAGGTAGCGCTGTGAGCTGTATGGGTAGATGGCATCATCTAATGTTCTTTAGCTGGCTCTGTCCTATTACAGATATAGGTAGCACTGTGTGTTGTATGGGTAGATGGCATCATCTAATGTTCTTTAGCTGGCTCTGTCCTATTACAGATATAGGTAGTGCTGTGCATTGTATGGGTAGATGGCATCATCTAATGTTCTTTAGCTGGCTCTGTCCTATTACAGATATAGGTAGCACTGTGAATTGTATGGGTAGATGGCATCATCTAATGTTCTTTAGCTGGCTCTGTCCTATTACAGATATAGGTAGCACTGTGAGCTGTATGGGTAGATGGCATCATCTAATGGTCTTTAGCTGGCTCTGTCCTATTACAGATATAGGTAGCACTTTGTGTTGTATGGGTAGATGGCATCATCTAATGTTCTGTGGCTGGCTCTGTCCTATTACAGATATAGGTAGCGCTGTGTGTTGTATGGGTAGAAGGCATCATCTAATGCTCTTTAGCTAGCTCTGTCCTATTACAGATATAGGTAGCACTGTGAATTGTATGGGTAGATGGCATCATCTAATGCTCTTTAGCTGGCTCTGTCCTATTACAGATATAGATAGTGCTGTGTGTTGTATGGGTAGATGGCATCATCTAATGTTCTTTAGCTGGCTCTGTCCTATTACAGATATAGGTAGCGCTGTGTGTTGTATGGGTAGATGGCATCATCTAATGTTCTTTAGCTGGCTCTGTCCTATTACAGATACAGGTAGCACTGTGTGTTGTATGGGTAGATGGTATCATCTAATGCTCTTTAGCTGGCTCTGTCCTATTACAGATATAGGTAGCGCTGTGTGTTGTATGGGTAGATGGCATCACTAATGTTCTTTAGCTGGCTCTGTCCTATTACAGATATAGGTAGTGCTGTGCGTTGTATGGGTAGATGGCATCATCTAATGTTCTTTAGCTGGCTCTTTCCTATTACAGATATAGGTAGCGCTGTGTGTTGTATGGGTAGAAGGCATCATCTAATGTTCTTTAGCTGGCTCTGTCCTATTACAGATATAGGTAGAGCTGTGTGTTGTATGGGTAGATGGCATCATCTGATGTTCTTTAGCTGGCTCTGTCCTATTACAGATATAGGTAGCGCTGTGTGTTGTATGGGTAGAAGGCATCATCTAATGTTCTTTAGCTGGCTCTGTCCTATTACAGATATAGATAGCGCTGTGTGTTGTATGGGTAGATGGCATCATCTAATGTTCTTTAGCTGGCTCTGTCCTATTACAGATAAAGGTAGCGCTGTGTGTTGTATGGGTAGAAGGCATCATCTAATGTTCTTTAGCTGGTTCTGTCCTATTACAGATATAGGTAGCGCTGTGTGTTGTATGGGTAGAAGGCATCATCTAATGTTCTTTAGCTGGCTCTGTCCTATTACAGATATAGGTAGCGCTGTGTCTTGTATGGGTAGAAGGCATCATCTAATGTTCTTTAGCTGGCTCTGTCCTATTACAGATATAGGTATCGCTGTGTGTGTTGTATGGGTAGAAGGCATCATCTAATGTTCTTTAGCTGGCTCTGTCCTATTACAGATATAGGTAGTGCTGTGTGTTGTATGGGTAGATGGCATCATCTAATGTTCTTTTGCTGGCTCTGTCCTATTACAGATATAGGTAGCGCTGTGAGCTGTATGGGTAGATGGCATCATCTAATGTTCTTTAGCTGGCTCTGTCCTATTACAGATATAGGTAGCGCTGTGAGCTGTATGGGTAGATGGCATCATCTAATGTTCTTTAGCTGGCTATGTCCTATTACAGATATAGATAGTGCTGTGTGTTGTATGGGTAGATGGCATCATCTAATGTTCTATAGCTGGTTCTGTCCTATTACAGATATAGATAGTGCTGTGTGTTGTATGGGTAGATGGCATCATCTAATGTTCTTTAGCTGGCTATGTCCTATTACAGATATAGGTAGCGCTGTGTGTTGTATGGGTAGATGGCATCATCTAATGGTCTTTAGCTGGCTCTGTCCTATTACAGATATAGGTAGTGCTGTGTGTTGTATGGGTAGATGGCATCATCTAATGTTCTTTAGCTGGCTCTGTCCTATTACAGATATCAGTAGCACTGTGTCTTGTATGGGTAGATGGCATCATCTAATGTTCTTTAGCTGGCTCTGTCCTATTACAGATATAGGTAGCACTGTGTATTGCATGGGTAGATGGCATCATCTAATGTTCTTTAGCTGGCTCTGTCCTATTACAGATATAGGTAGCACTGTGAGCTGTATGGGTAGATGGCATCATCTAATGTTCTTTAGCTGGCTCTGTCCTATTACAGATATAGGTAGCGCTGTGTGTTGTATGGGTAGATGGCATCATCTAATGTTCTTTAGCTGGCTCTGTCCTATTAGAGATATAGGTAGCACTGTGTGTTGTATGGATCGATGGCATCATCTAATGTTCTTTAGCTGGCTCTGTCCTATTACAGATATAGGTAGCACTGTGAGCTGTATGGGTAGATGGCATCATTTAATGTTCTTTATCTGGCTCTGTCCTATTACAGATATAGGTAGCGCTGTGTGTTGTATGGGTAGATGGCATCATCTAATGTTCTTTAGCTGGCTCTGTCCTATTAGAGATATCGGTAGCGCTGTGTGTTGTATGGATCGATGGCATCATCTAATGTTCTTTAGCTGGCTCTGTCCTATTACATATATCGGTAGCACTGTGAGCTGTATGGGTAGATGGCATCATCTAATGATCTTTAGCTGGCTCTGTCCGATTACAGATATTGGTAGAGCTTTGAGTTGTATGGGTAGATGGCATCATCTAATGTTCTTTAGCTGGCTCTGTCCTATTACAGATATAGGTAATGCTGTGTGTTGTATGCGTAGATGGCATCATCTAATGTTCTTTAGCTGGCTCTGTCCTATTACAGATATAGGTAGCACTGTGTGTTGTATGGGTAGATGGCATCATCTAATGCTCTTTAGCTGGCTCTGTCCTATTACAGATATAGGTAGCGCTGTGTGTTGTATGGGTAGATGGCATCATCTAATGTTCTTTACCTGGTTCTGTCCTATTACAGATATAGGTAGCGCTGTGAGCTGTATTGGTAGATGGCATCATCTAATGTTCTTTAGCTGGCTCTGTCCTATTACAGATATAGGTAGAGCTTTGAGTTGTATGGGTAGATTGCATCATCTAATGTTCTTTACCTGGCTCTGTCCTATTACAGATATTGGTAGAGCTTTGAGTTTTATGGGTAGATGGCATCATCTAATGTTCTTTAGCTGGCTATGTCCTATTACAGATATAGGTAGCGCTGTGTGTTGTATGGGTAGATGGCATCATCTAATGTTCTTTAGCTGGCTATGTCCTATTACAGATATAGGTAGCGCTGTGTGTTGTATGGGTAGATGGCATCATCTAATTTTCTTTAGCTGGCTCTGTCCTATTACAGATATAGGTAGCACTGTGAGCTGTATGGGTAGATGGCATCATCTAATGGTCTTTAGCTGGCTCTGTCCTATTACAGATATAGGTAGCGCTGTGTATTGTATGGGTAGATGGCATCATCTAATGTTCTTTAGCTGGCTCTATCCTATTACAGATATAGGTAGAGCTTTGAGTTGTATGGGTAGATGGCATCATCTAATGTTCTTTAGCTGGCTCTGTCCTATTACAGATATAGGTAGCGCTGTGTGTTGTATGGGTAGATGGCATCATCTAATTTTCTTTAGCTGGCTCTGTCCTATTACAGATATAGGTAGTGCTGTGTGTTGTATGGGTAGAAGGCATCATCTAATGTTCTTTAGCTGGCTCTGTCCTATTACAGATATAGGTAGCGCTGTGAGCTATATGGGTAGATGGCATCATCTAATGTTCTTTAGCTGGCTCTGTCCTATTACAGATATAGGTAGAGCTTTGAGTTGTATGGGTAGATGGCATCATCTAATGTTCTTTACCTGGCTCTGTCCTATTACAGATATAGGTAGCGCTGTGTGTTGTATGGGTAGATGGCATCATCTAATGTTCTTTAGCTGACTCTGTCCTATTACAGTTATAGGTAGCACTGTGTATTGTATGGGTAGATGGCATCATCTAATGTTCTTTAGCTGGCTCTATCCTATTACAGATATAGGTAGAGCTTTGAGTTGTATGGGTAGATGGCATCATCTAATGTTCTTTAGCTGGCTCTATCCTATTACAGATATAGGTAGCGCTGTGTGTTGTATGGGTAGATGGCATCATCTAATTTTCTTTAGCTGGCTCTGTCCTATTACAGATATAGGTAGCACTGTGTATTGCATGGGTAGATGGCATCATCTAATGTTCTTTAGCTGGCTCTGTCCTATTACAGATATAGGTAGCACTGTGAGCTGTATGGGTAGATGGCATCATCTAATGTTCTTTAGCTGGCTCTGTCCTATTACAGATATAGGTAGCGCTGTGTGTTGTATGGGTAGATGGCATCATCTAATGTTCTTTAGCTGGCTCTGTCCTATTAGAGATATAGGTAGCACTGTGTGTTGTATGGATCGATGGCATCATCTAATGTTCTTTAGCTGGCTCTGTCCTATTACAGATATAGGTAGCACTGTGAGCTGTATGGGTAGATGGCATCATTTAATGTTCTTTATCTGGCTCTGTCCTATTACAGATATAGGTAGCGCTGTGTGTTGTATGGGTAGATGGCATCATCTAATGTTCTTTAGCTGGCTCTGTCCTATTAGAGATATCGGTAGCGCTGTGTGTTGTATGGATCGATGGCATCATCTAATGTTCTTTAGCTGGCTCTGTCCTATTACATATATCGGTAGCACTGTGAGCTGTATGGGTAGATGGCATCATCTAATGATCTTTAGCTGGCTCTGTCCGATTACAGATATTGGTAGAGCTTTGAGTTGTATGGGTAGATGGCATCATCTAATGTTCTTTAGCTGGCTCTGTCCTATTACAGATATAGGTAATGCTGTGTGTTGTATGCGTAGATGGCATCATCTAATGTTCTTTAGCTGGCTCTGTCCTATTACAGATATAGGTAGCACTGTGTGTTGTATGGGTAGATGGCATCATCTAATGCTCTTTAGCTGGCTCTGTCCTATTACAGATATAGGTAGCGCTGTGTGTTGTATGGGTAGATGGCATCATCTAATGCTCTTTAGCTGGCTCTGTCCTATTACAGATATAGGTAGCGCTGTGTGTTGTATGGGTAGATGGCATCATCTAATGTTCTTTACCTGGTTCTGTCCTATTACAGATATAGGTAGCGCTGTGAGCTGTATTGGTAGATGGCATCATCTAATGTTCTTTAGCTGGCTCTGTCCTATTACAGATATAGGTAGAGCTTTGAGTTGTATGGGTAGATTGCATCATCTAATGTTCTTTACCTGGCTCTGTCCTATTACAGATATTGGTAGAGCTTTGAGTTTTATGGGTAGATGGCATCATCTAATGTTCTTTAGCTGGCTATGTCCTATTACAGATATAGGTAGCGCTGTGTGTTGTATGGGTAGATGGCATCATCTAATGTTCTTTAGCTGGCTATGTCCTATTACAGATATAGGTAGCGCTGTGTGTTGTATGGGTAGATGGCATCATCTAATTTTCTTTAGCTGGCTCTGTCCTATTACAGATATAGGTAGCACTGTGAGCTGTATGGGTAGATGGCATCATCTAATGGTCTTTAGCTGGCTCTGTCCTATTACAGATATAGGTAGCGCTGTGTATTGTATGGGTAGATGGCATCATCTAATGTTCTTTAGCTGGCTCTATCCTATTACAGATATAGGTAGAGCTTTGAGTTGTATGGGTAGATGGCATCATCTAATGGTCTTTAGCTGGCTCTGTCCTATTACAGATATAGGTAGCGCTGTGTGTTGTATGGGTAGATGGCATCATCTAATTTTCTTTAGCTGGCTCTGTCCTATTACAGATATAGGTAGTGCTGTGTGTTGTATGGGTAGAAGGCATCATCTAATGTTCTTTAGCTGGCTCTGTCCTATTACAGATATAGGTAGCGCTGTGAGCTATATGGGTAGATGGCATCATCTAATGTTCTTTAGCTGGCTCTGTCCTATTACAGATATAGGTAGAGCTTTGAGTTGTATGGGTAGATGGCATCATCTAATGTTCTTTACCTGGCTCTGTCCTATTACAGATATAGGTAGCGCTGTGTGTTGTATGGGTAGATGGCATCATCTAATGTTCTTTAGCTGACTCTGTCCTATTACAGTTATAGGTAGCACTGTGTATTGTATGGGTAGATGGCATCATCTAATGTTCTTTAGCTGGCTCTATCCTATTACAGATATAGGTAGAGCTTTGAGTTGTATGGGTAGATGGCATCATCTAATGTTCTTTAGCTGGCTCTATCCTATTACAGATATAGGTAGCGCTGTGTGTTGTATGGGTAGATGGCATCATCTAATTTTCTTTAGCTGGCTCTGTCCTATTACAGATATAGGTAGCGCTGTGTGTTGTATGGGTAGAAGGCATCATCTAATGTTCTTTACCTGGCTTTGTCCTATTACAGATATTGGTAGAGCTTTGAGTTTTATGGGTAGATGGCATCATCTAATGTTCTTTAGCTGGCTATGTCCTATTACAGATATAGGTAGCGCTGTGTGTTGTATGGGTAGATGGCATCATCTAATGTTCTTTAGCTGGCTATGTCCTATTACAGATATAGGTAGCGCTGTGTGTTGTATGGGTAGATGGCATCATCTAATTTTCTTTAGCTGGCTCTGTCCTATTAGAGATATAGGTAGCACTGTGAGCTGTATGGGTAGATGGCATCATCTAATGGTCTTTAGCTGGCTCTGTCCTATTACAGATATAGGTAGCGCTGTGTATTGTATGGGTAGATGGCATCATCTAATGTTCTTTAGCTGGCTCTATCCTATTACAGATATACGTAGAGCTTTGAGTTGTATGGGTAGATGGCATCATCTAATGTTCTTTAGCTGGCTCTGTCCTATTACAGATGTAGGTAGCGCTGTGTGTTGTATGGGTAGATGGCATCATCTAATTTTCTTTAGCTGGCTCTGTCCTATTACAGATATAGGTAGCGCTGTGTGTTGTATGGGTAGATGGCATCATCTAATGTTATTTAGCTGGCTTTGTCCTATTACAGATATAGGTAGCGCTGTGTGTTGTATGGGTAGAAGGCATCATCTAATGTTCTTTAGCTGGCTCTGTCCTATTACAGATATAGGTAGCGCTGTGAGCTATATGGGTAGATGGCATCATCTAATGTTCTTTAGCTGGCTCTGTCCTATTAAAGATATAGGTAGAGCTTTGAGTTGTATGGGTAGATGGCATCATCTAATGTTCTTTACCTGGCTCTGTCCTATTACAGATATAGGTAGCGCTGTGTGTTGTATGGTTAGATGGCATCATCTAATGTTCTTTAGCTGGCTATGTCCTATTACAGATATAGGTAGCGCTGTGTGTTGTATGGGTAGATGGCATCATCTAATGTTCTTTAGCTGACTCTGTCCTATTACAGATATAGGTAGCACTGTGTATTGTATGGGTAGATGGCATCATCTAATGTTCTTTAGCTGGCTCTATCCTATTACAGATATAGGTAGAGCTTTGAGTTGTATAGGTAGATGGCATCATCTAATGGTCTTTAGCTGGCTCTGTCCTATTACAGATATAGGTAGCGCTGTGTATTGTATGGGTAGATGGCATCATCTAATGTTCTTTAGCTGGCTCTATCCTATTACAGATATAGGTAGAGCTTTGAGTTGTATGGGTAGATGGCATCATCTAATGTTCTTTAGCTGGCTATGTCCTATTACAGATATAGGTAGCACTGTGTGTTGTATGGGTAGATGGCATCATCTAATGCTCTTTAGCTGGCTCTGTCCTATTACAGATATAGATAGCGCTGTGTGTTGTATGGGTAGATGGCATCATCTAATGATCTTTAGCTGGCTCTGTCCTATTACAGATATAGGTAGCACTGTGTGTTGTATGGGTAGATGGCATCATATAATGTTCTTTAGCTGGCTCTGTCCTATTACAGATATAGATAGCGCTGTGTGTTGTATGGGTAGATGGCATCATCTAATGTTCTTTAGCTGGCTCTGTCCTATTACAGATATAAGTAGCGCTGTGCGTTGTATGGGTAGATGGCATCATATAATGTTCTTTAGCTGGCTCTGTCCTATTACAGATATAAGTAGCGCTGTGCGTTGTATGGGTAGATGGCATCATCTAATGTTCTTTAGCTTGCTCTGTCCTATTAGAGATATCGGTAGCACTGTGTGTTGTATGGGTAGATGGCATCATCTAATGTTCTTTAGCTGGCTCTGTCCTATTAGAGATATAGGTAGCGCTTTGAGTTGCATGGGTAGATGGCATCATCTAATGTTCTTTAGCTGGCTCTGTCCTATTACAGATATAGGTAGTGCTGTGTGTAATGATCTTTAGCTGGCTCTGTCCTATTACAGATATAGGTAGCGCTGTGTGTAATGATCTTTAGCTGGCTCTGTCCTATTACAGATATAGGTAGCGCAGTGAGTTGTATGGGTAGATGGCATAATCTGATGATCTTTAGCTGGCTATGTCCTATTACAGATATAGGTATCGCTGAATGTTGTATGGGTAGATTGCATCATCTGATGTTCTTTAGCTGTCTCTGTCCTTTTACAGATATAGGTAGTGCAGTGAGTTGTTTGCCCCGGGCAAAAATTAGGGAAGGGCCCCCACTGTCTCACAATAACCTAAATTTATTAAATGTTTTACAAATTAACATGGTATCCTCCCTGCCCTGCCACCCATCAGTACCCTAACCTCCAGACCCAGGACCCCCAACATCAAGTGCTAGAGGCAGGGCCACCAACCTCCAGCACCAGACCCCACACTTCATGGCACTCACAGCAGGACCCCCCATGCACTCTTGGGCCCCCCAAGCAACAAAACCCATCCAGGCCCCACTAAACCCACACTTAACTGCTTAGTTACTGAAAGGTTAGCTCTCAACCCCAGATTAAGCAGCAAACCAGGAGCCATGGAGATGCCATTTGTGGCACCCTACATGCTGCGTCCCTGTTTTGTGCGCAAGTAAGGGTGTTCTTTTTTTTTTCTTTTTTTTTCAGTTT
>NW_026511961.1:131442-174023 GCF_027579735.1 Bombina bombina
CTCTATAATATCTCTCATATCTGTTTCCGTAATTTCTTACAGTCTCCCACATCTGTCTCTATAATCTCTTATGTCTCTGTAATGTATAATGTCTCATGACTGTCTCTTATGTCTCATGTCTGTCTCTTATGTCTCATGTCTATCTCTGTAATGTTTCATGTGTTTGTCTCTTATGTCTCATGTCTGTCCCTGTAATGTTTTAAATGTCTATCTCTGTAATGTCTCATGTGTTTGTCTCTAATGTCTCATGTCTGACTCTGTAATGTCTCATGTGTGTGTCTCTTCTGTCTCATGCATGTCTCTGTAATATCTCATGTGTTTGTCTCTAATCTTTCATGCATTACTCTGTAATGTCTCATGTATTTGTCTCTAATGTCTCATGTTTGTCTCTGTAATGTATAATGTCTCATGACTGTCTCTTATGTCTCATGTCTGTCTCTTATGTCTCATGTCTATCTCTGTAATGTTTCATGTGTTTGTCTCTTATGTCTCATGTCTGTCCCTGTAATGTTTTACATGTCTGTCTCTGTAATGTCTCATGTGTTTGTCTCTAATGTCTCATGTCTGACTCTGTAATGTCTCATGTGTTTGTCTCTTCTGTCTCATGTATGTCTCTGTAATATCTCATGTGTTTGTCTCTAATCTTTCATGCATTACTCTGTAATGTCTCATGTATTTGTCTCTAATGTCTCATGTTTGTCTCTGTAATGTTTCATGTGTTGTCTCTAATGTCTCATGTCTGTCTCTGTAATGTCTCATATGTTTGTCTCTAATGTCTCATGTCTGACTCTGTAATGTCTCATGTGTTGTCTCTAATGTCTCATGTCTGACTCTGTAATGTCTCTTGTGTTGTCTCTAATGTCTCATGTTTGACTCTGTAATATCTCATGTGTTTGTCTCTAATGTCTCATGTGTTTTTCTCTGTCTCATGTCTGTCTCTGTAATGTCTCATGTGTTTGTCTCTAGTATCTCATGTCTGTCTCTGTAATGTTTCAAGTGTCTGTCTATAATGTCTCATATTTTTCTCTGTAATGTTTCATGTGTTTGTCTCTAATGTCTCATGTCTGTCTCGGTAATGTCTCACGTGTTTGTCTCTAATGTATCATGTCTGACTCTATAATGTCTCATGTGTTTGTCTCTAATGTCTCATGTCTGACTCTGTAATGTCTCATGTTTTTGTCTCTAATGTCTCATGTCTGTTTCTGTAATGTCTCATGTGTTTGTGTCTAATGTCTCATGTCTTTCTCTCTAATGTTTCATGTGTTTGTCTCTAATGTCTCATGTCTGACTCTGTAATGTCTCATGTGTTTGTCTCTAATTTCTCAAGTCTGTCTCTGTAATGTCTTATGTGTCTGTCTCTAATGTCTCATGTCTGTCTCTGCAATGTCTCATGTGTTTGTCTCTAATGTCTCATGTCTGTCTCTGTAATTTATTAACTGTTTGCCTCTAATGTCTCATGTCTGTCTCTGTAATGTCTCATGTGTTTGTCTCTGTAATGTCTCATGTCTGACTCTGCAATGTCTCATGTGTATGTCTCTAATGTCTCATGTCTGTCTCTGTAATATCTCATATGTTTGTCTCTAATGTCTCATGTGTTTGTCTGTAATGTCTCATGTCTGTCTCTGTAATGTATCATGTGTTTGTCTCTGTAATGTCTCATGTGTTTGTCACTTATGTCTCATTTCTGTCTCTGTAATGTCTCATGTGTGTGTCTCTAATGTCTCTTGTCTGTCTCTGTAATGTCTCATGTGTTTGTCTCTAATGCCTCACATGTTTGTCTCATGTCTGACTCTTTAATGTCTCATGTGTTTGTCTCTGTCTTATGTCTGACTCTGTAATGTTTCATGTGTTTGTCTCTTATGTCTCTTGTCTGTCTCTGTTATGTCTCATGTGTTTGTCTCGAATGCCTCATGTCTGACTCTGTAATGTTTCATGTGCTTGTCTCTAATGTCTCTTGTCTGTCTCTGTTATGTCTCATGTGTTTGTCTCTAATATCTCATGTCTGCCTCTGTAATGTTTCATGTGTTTGTCTCTAATGTATTGTGTCTGTCTCTGTAATGTGTCATGTGTTTGTCTCTAATGTCTTGTGTCTGTCTTTGTAATGTGTCATGTGTTTGTCTCTAATGTCTCATGTATGTCTCTGTAATGTCTCATGTGTTTGTCTCTGTAATGTCTCATGTGTTTGTCTCTAATGTCTCATGTCTGTCTTTGTAATGTCTCATGTGTTTGTTTCTAATGTCTCATGTCTGTCTTTGTAATGCCTCATATGTTTGTCTCTAATGTCTTGTGTCTGTCTTTGTAATGTCTTATGTGTTTGTCTCTAATGTCTCATGTCTGACTCTGTAATGTTTCATGTGTTTGTCTCTAATGTCTCATGTATCTCTCTGTAATGTCTCATGTGTTTTTCTCTAATGTCTTATGGCTGTCTCTGTAATGTTTCATGTGTTTGTCTCTAATGTCTCATGTCTGACTCTGTAATGTCTCATGTGTTTGTCTCTAATGTCTCATGTCTGTCTCTGTAATGTCTCATGTGTTTGTCTCTAATGTCTCATGTCTGACTCTGTAATGTCTCATGTGTTTGTCTCTAATTTCTCAAGTCTGTCTCTGTAATGTCTTATGTGTCCGTCTCTAATGTCTCATGTCTGTCTCTGCAATGTCTCATGTGTTTGTCTCTAATGTCTCATGTCTGTCTCTGTAATTTATTATCTGTTTGCCTCTAATGTCTCATGTCTGTCTCTGTAATGTCTCATGTGTTTGTCTCTAATGTCTCATGTCTGACTCTGCAATGTCTCATGTGTATGTCTCTAATATCTCATGTCTGTCTCTGTAATATCTCATGTGTTTGTCTCTAATGTCTCATGTGTTTGTCTCTAATGTCTCATGTGTGTCTCTGTAATGTATCATGTGTTTGTCTCTGTAATGTCTCATGTGTTTGTCTCTTATGTCTCATGTCTGTCTCTGTAATGTCTCATGTGTTTGTCTCTAATGTCTCATGTCTGTCTCTGTAATGTCTCACATGTTTGTCTCATGTCTGACTCTTTAATGTCTCATGAGTTTGTCTCTGTCTTATGTCTGACTCTGTAATGTTTCATGTGTTTGTCTCTTATGTCTCTTTGTTTGTCTCGAATGCCTCATGTCTGACTCTGTAATGTTTCATGTGTTTGTCTCTAATGTCTCTTGCCTGTCTCTGTTATGTCTCATGTGTTTGTCTCTAATATCTCATGTCTGCCTCTGTAATGTTTCATATGTTTGTCTCTAATGTCTTGTGTCTGTCTCTGTAATGTGTCATGTGTTTGTCTCTAATGTCTTGTGTCTGTCTTTGTAATGTCTCATGTGTTTGTCTCTAATGTCTCATGTCTGACTCTGTAATGTTTCATGTGTTTGTCTCTAATGTCTCATGTATGTGTCTGTAATGTCTCATGTGTTTGTCTCTAGTGTCTCATGTCTGTCTCTGTAATGTCTCATGTGTTTGTTTCTAATGTCTCATGTCTGTCTTTGTAATGTCTCATGTGTTTGTCTCTAATGTTTTGTGTCTGTCTTTGTAATGTCTCATGTGTTTGTCTCTAATGTCTCATGTCTGACTCTTTAATGTTTCATGTGTTTGTCTCTAATGTCTCATGTATGTTTCTGTAATGTCTCATGTGTTTTTCTCTAATGTCTTATGTCTGACTCTGTAATGTCTCATGTGTTTGTCTCTAATGTCTCATGTCTGCCTCTCTAATGTCTCATGTGTTTATCTCTAATGTCTTATGTCTGTCTCTGTAATGTCTCACATGTTTGTCTCATGTCTGACTCTTTAATGTCTCATGTGTTTGTCTCTGTCTCATGTCTGACTCTGTAATGTTTCATGTGTTTGTCTCTTATGTCTCTGTATTTGTCTCGATTGCCTCATGTCTGACTCTGTAATGTTTCATGTGTTTAACTCTAATGTCTCTTGTCTGTCTCTGTTATGTCTCATGTGTTTGTCTCTAATATCTCATGTCTGCCTCTGTAATGTTTCATGTGTTTGTCTCTAATGTCTTGTGTCTGTCTCTGTAATGTCTCATGTGTTTGTCTCTAATGTCTTGTGTCTGTCTTTGTAATGTCTCATGTGTTTGTCTCTAATGTCTCATGTCTGACTCTGTAATGTTTCATGTGTTTGTCTCTTATGTCTCTGTATTTGTCTCGAATGCCTCATGTCTGACTCTGTAATGTTTCATGTGTTTATCTCTAATGTCTCTTGTCTGTCTCTGTTATGTCTCATGTGTTTGTCTCTGTCTCATGTCTGACTCTGTAATGTTTCATGTGTTTGTCTCTTATGTCTCTGTATTTGTCTCGAATGCCTCATGTCTGACTCTGTAATGTTTCATGTGTTTGTCTCTAATGTCTCTTGTCTGTCTCTGTTATGTCTCATGTGTTTGTCTCTAATATCTCATGTCTGTCTCTGTAATGTCTCATGTGTTTGTCTCTAATGTCTTGTGTCTGTCTTTGTAATGTCTCATGTGTTTGTCTCTAATGTCTCATGTCTGACTCTGTAATGTTTCATGTGTTTGTCTCTAATGTCTTATTTCTGTATCTGTAATGTTTCTGATATCTGACAATACTGTTTCACAGTTTCTGATATCTGACATTACTGTCTCACAGTTTCTGATATCTGACATTACTGTCTCACAGGCTCTGATATCTGACATTACTGTCTCACAGGCTCTGATATCTGACATTACTGTCTCACAGTCTCTAATATTTGATATTACTTATTTACAGTCTCTGATATGTGACATTACTGCCTCAGTGGCTATGATATCTGACATTACTGTGCCACAGTCTCTGATATCTGACATTACTGTCTCACAGTCTCTGATATCTGAAACTACTGTCTCACAGTCTCTGATATCTGACATTTTTTGTCTCACAGTCTCTGATATCTGATAATACTGTCTCACAGTCTCTGATATCTGACATTACTGTGCCACAGTCTCTGATATCTGACATTACTGTCTCACAGTCTCTGATATCTGACATTACTGTCTCACAGTCTCTGATATCTGAAACTACTGTCTCACAGTCTCTGATATCTGACATTACTGTCTCACAGGCTCTGATATCTGACATTACTGTCTCACAGTCTCTAATATTTGATATTACTTATTTACAGTCTCTGATATGTGACATTACTGCCTCAGTGGCTATGATATCTGACATTACTGTGCCACAGTCTCTGATATCTGACATTACTGTCTCACAGTCTCTGATATCTGACATTATTGTCTCACAGTCTCTGATATCTGACATTTTTTGTCTTACAGTCTCTGATATCTGACATTTTTTGTCTCACAGTCTCTGATATCTGACATTTTTTGTCTCACAGTCTCTGATATCTGACATTTTTTGTCTCACAGTCTCTGATATCTGACATTTTTTGTCTCACAGTCTCTGATATCTGACATTTTTTGTCTCACAGTCTCTGATATCTGACAATACTGTCTCACAGTCTCTGATATCTGACATTACTGTCTCACAGTCTCTGATATCTGACATTACTGTCTCACAGTCTCTGATATCTGACATTTTTTGTCTCACAGTCTCTGATATCTGACATTTTTTGTCTCACAGTCTCTGATATCTGACATTACTGTCTCACAGTCTCTGATATCTGACATTACTGTCTCACAGTCTCTAATATTTGATATTACTTATTTACAGTCTCTGATATGTGACATTACTGCCTCAGTGGCTATGATATCTGACATTACTGTGCCACAGTCTCTGATATCTGACATTACTGTCTCACAGTCTCTAATATCTGAAACTACTGTCTCACAGTCTCTGATATCTGACATTTTTTGTCTCACAGTCTCTGATATCTGACATTACTGTCTCACAGTCTCTGATATCTGACATTACTGTCTCACAGTCTCTGATATCTGAAACTACTGTCTCACAGTCTCTGATATCTGACATTTTTTGTCTCACTGGCTTAAACTCAATCAGTCAGGCTGTTCTAGTGATGTAATTAACTAACAGATAGATTATGAGTTTTGCATTACGGTTTTAATGCTGAAAAAATGGTAATTTCAGCGTAAAAACAGTAACGCAAACATTACGAGTCTTGTCGGTATAACTGTACCGCAAGCATTTTAGCCTGTAACGCAACGTCAATCCCGCACTAAAAAAAACCCAATGTTTTTGCGTGGGATTGCCATTGCACCAGTATTACAAATTGTGCGGTGAGGCTAAAATGCTTGCATTACAGCCTATACCGACATGATCCGTTCCGCTATCTGAGACCAGTAGTTATGAGTTTTGAGCCACAAAAATGTTAGACAAAACTCATAAAATATTACAAACTACACTTACACCCATAAACTACCTATTAATCCTTAAACCGCCATCCTCCCGCAACGCAAACACAATTTAAAATGTATTAACCCATAATCTGCTGCTCCCGACATCGCCACCACTAATAAAAGTTATTAACTCCTATTCCCCCGCATCCCAACATCGCCGCCACTATACTAAAAATATTAAACCCTATTCTGCCGCACCCCAACATTGTCGCCACTAAATAAAGTTATTAACCTCTAAACCTCTGCCCTCCCACATCGCTGCCACTAAATAAACCTATTAACCACTATTCCGCCATCCCCCCACATCGCAAAAAAACAAATTAAACAATTAACCCCTAAACCTAACAACCCCCTAACTTTAAAATAAAATTAAAATATCCCTATCTTAAAATAAATAAAAACTTACCTGTGAAATTAAAAAAAACACCTAGATTTAGAGTTTTGCGGCCAAAGGGGTGCGTTAGCTACGTGTGTTTTTTCCCCCCGCACCTTTTAAATAAGGCTGGTATTTAGAGTTCTCTGAAGGGCTGCGTTAGGCTCCAAAAAGGGAGCGTACAGGCATATTTACCGCAACTTCAACTCTCAATACCAGCGTTTCTTACGGTAGCGGCTAGCTGTAAAAACGTGCTCATGCACGATATCCCCATAGGAAACAATGGGGCAGTTTGGGCTGAAAAAAAACCTAACACCTGCAAAAAAGCAGCGTTAAGCTCCTAACGCAGCCCCATTGTTTCCTATGGGGAAACAGTTTCTAAGTCTGCACCTAACACCCTAACATGTACCCCGAGTCTAAACACCCCTAACCTTACTGTTATTAACCCCTAATCTGCCGCCCCCACTATCGCTGACCCCTGCATTATATTGCTAACCCCTAATCTGCTGCTCCGGACACCGCCGCCACCTACATTATCCCTATGTACCCCTAATCTGCTGCCCCTAACATCGCCGACACCTACATAATATTTATTAACCCCTAATCTGCCCCTCCCAATGTCGCCGCTACCTTACCTACACTTATTAACCCCTAATCTGCCGACCGGACCTCGCCGCCACTATAATAAATGTATTAACCCCTAAAACGCCGCACTCCCACCTCGCAAACCCTATAATAAATAGTATTAACCCCTAATCTGCCCCCCCTAACATTGCCGACACCTAACTTCAAGTATTAACCCCTAATCTGCCGACCGGACCTCGCCGCTACTCTAATAAATGTATTAACCTCTAAAGCTAAGTCTAACCCTAACACCCCCCTAAATTAAATTTAATAAATAAATTAAATATTATTAACTAAAGTCTTCCTATTTAAAACTAAATACTTACCTGTAAAATAAACCGTAATATAGCTACAATATAACGAATAATTAAATAAATAAAGCTACCTAGTTAAAATAATTACAAAATTACCTGTAAAATAAATCCTAACCTAAGTTACAATTAAACCTAACACTACACTATCAATAAATAAATTAAATCAATTAACTACAAGTACTCTAAGCCCCCTAATAAAATAACAAAGCCCCCCAAAATAAAAAAAATCCCTACCCTAATCTAAATTAAAATAGTTAACAGCTCTATTACCTTACCAGCCCTTAAAAGGGCTTTTTGCGGGGCATGCCCCAAAGAAATCAGCTCTTTTGCCTGTAAAAAAAACACAATACCACCCCCCAACATTACAACCCACCACCCACATACCCCTACTCTAACCCAAACCCCCCTTAAATAAACCTAACACTACCCCCCTGAAGATCTCCCTACCTTGAGTCGTCTTCACTCAGCCGAGCACCGATGGACCAAAAGAAGACATCCGGAGCGGCAGAAGTCTTCATCCTATCCGGGCAGAAGAGGACATCCGGACCGGCAGACATCTTCATCCAAGCGGCATCTTCTATCTTCATCCATCCGACGAGGAGTGGCTCCATCTTCAAGACCTCTGGCGCGGAACATCCTCTTCCTAACGACGACTACCGACGAATGAAGGTTCCTTTAAGTGACGGAACAGCCAATAGAATGCAAGCTCAATCTGATTAGCTGATTGGATCAGCCAATCGGATTGAACTTGAATCTGATTGGCTGATTCAATCAGCCAATCAGATTTTTCCTACCTTAATTCCGATTGGCTGATAGAATCCTATCAGCCAATCGGAATTTGAGGGATGCCATCTTGGATGACGTCACTTAAAGGAACCTTCATTCGTCGGTAGTCGTCGTTAGGAAGAGGATGTTCCGCGCCAGAGGTCTTGAAGATGGAGCCACTCCTCGTCGGATGGATGAAGATAGAAGATGCCGCTTGGATGAAGATGTCTGCCGGTCCGGATGTCCTCTTCTGCTCGGATAGGATGAAGACTTCTGCTGCTCCGGATGTCTTCTTTTGGTCCATCGGTGCTCGGCTGAGTGAAGACGACTCAAGGTAGGGAGATCTTCAGGGGGGTAGTGTTAGGTTTATTTAAGGGGGGTTTGGGTTAGATTAGGGGTATGTGGGTGGTGGGTTGTAATGTTGGGGGGTGGTATTGTGTTTTTTTTACAGGCAAAAGAGCTGATTTCTTTGGGGCATGCCCCGCAAAAAGCCCTTTTAAGGGCTGGTAAGGTAATAGAGCTGTTAACTATTTTAATTTAGATTAGGGTAGGGATTTTTTTTATTTTGGGGGGCTTTGTTATTTTATTAGGGGGCTTAGAGTAGGTGTAATTAGCTTAAAATTCTTGTAATCTTTTTTTATTTTTTGTAATTTAGTGTTTGTTTTTTTTGTAATTTAGTTTAGTTTATTTAATTGTAGGTACTTGTAGTTAATTGATTTAATTTATTTATAGATAGTGTAGTGTTAGGTTTAATTGTAACTTAGGTTAGGATTTATTTTACAGGTAATTTTGTAATTATTTTAACTAGGTAGCTATTAAATAGTAAATAACTATTTAATAGCTATCGTACCTAGTTAAAATAAATACAAAGTTGCCTGTAAAATAAATATAAATCCTAAAATAGCTACAATATAATTATTTGTTATATTGTAGCTATATTACGGTTTATTTTACAGGTAAGTATTTAGTTTTAAATAGGAAGACTTTATTTAATAAGAGTTAATTTATTTCGTTAGATTAAAATTATATTTAACTTAGGGGGGTGTTAGGGTTAGGGTTAGACTTAGCTTTAGGGGTTAATACATTTATTTTAGTAGCGGCGAGGTCCGGTCGGCAGATTAGGGGTTAATACTTGAAGTTAGGTTGCGGCGATGTTAGGAAGGGCAGATTAGGGGTTAATACTATTTATTATAGGGTTTGCGAGGCGGGAGTGCGGCGGTTTAGGGGTTAATAACTTTATTAGAGTAGCGGCGAGGTCCGGTCGGCAGATTATGGGTTAATAAGTGTAGGTAAGGTAGCGGCGACGTTGGGAGGGGCAGATTAGGGGTTAATAAATATTATGTAGTTGTCGGCGATGTTAGGGGCAGCAGATTAGGGGTTCATATGGATAATGTAGGTGGCAGCGGTGTGCGGTCGGCAGATTAGGGGTTAAAAAATGTATTAGAGTGGCGGCGATGTGGGGGGACCTCGGTTTAGGGGTACATAGTTAGTTTATGGGTGTTATTGTACTTTAGAGCACAGTAGTTAGGAGCTTTATAAACCGGCGTTAGCCCAGAAAGCTCTTAACTACTGACTTTTTTCTGCGGCTGGAGTCTTGTCTGTAGAGGATCTACTGCTCACTTCAGCCAAGACTCTAAATACCGGCGTTAGGAAGATCCCATTGAAAAGATAGGATACGCAATTGGCATAAGGGGATCTGCGGTATGGAAAAGTCGCGGCTTGGAAGTGAGCGTTAGACCCTTTCCTGGCTGACTCTAAATACCAGCGGGCGGTAAAAAGCAGCGTTAGGACCCCTTAACACTGCTTTTGACTGCTAACAGAGAACGCTAAATCTAGGCGTAAGTTTAAACTATAAATTAACCTAATATAACTATTATATTAAAATTAAAATAACTACCAATTAAATAAACTAAATTACACATTAAAAAAATGAAATTCTAAAATTACAAAAATAAAAAATTCTAAATTACAAAAAATAACAAACAAAATTATCCAAAATAAAAACTATTACACCTAATCTAATAGCCCTATAAAAATAAAAAAGCCCCCCAAAAATAAAAAAAACCCTAGCCTACAATAAACTACCAATAGCCCTTAAAAGGGCCTTTTGTAGGGCATTGCCCTAAGTTTAACAGCTCTATTACAAAGACCCCCCAACAGTAAAACTCACCACTCAACCAACCCCCCAAAATAAAATAACTAACTCTAACAAAAACCTAAGCTACCCATTGCCCTGATCAGGGCATTTGTATGGGCATTGCCCTTAAAAAGGCATTCAGCTCTTTTACATTGCCCTTAAAAGGGCATTTAGCTCTTTTAAGAAAGCCCAAACCCTAATTTAAAAAAAAAAACACCCCAAAAAAGTAGAAAAAAACCTAACACTAACCCCCGACGATCCACTTACAGTATCTGAAGTCTGGACATCCAGGCGGCGAGAAGTCTTCATCCAGACGGCGAGGTCTTCATCCATCCAGGCGGCGTCTTCTATCTTCATCTAGGCGGCATCTTTTGTCTTTATCCCAGTGCGCGGAGCGAGTCCATCCTTGAAGACATCTGGCGCGGAGCGTCCTCTTCATACAGTCACCGCCGTACACTGGATCTTCAATGCAAGCGAGTCTTCAAAATGGCGCCCCTTGCATTTCTATTGGCTGATTTGATGTTTTAAATTCAAATCAGCCAATAGAATTAGAGCTACTGAAATTCTATTGGCTGATTTGAATAGCCAATAGAATTTCAGTAGCTCTAATCCTATTGGCTGATTTGAACAGCCAATAGGATTTCAGTAGCTCTCATCCTTTTGGCTGATTTGAATTTCAAAAAGGGAGCCTTTTCAAAATGGCGTCCCTTGCATTGAAGATTTAGTGTACGGCGGTGACCATATGAAGAGAACACTCAGCGCCGGATGTCTTCAAGGATGGACCCGCTCTGCGCCGCCTGGATGAAGATAGAAGACGCCGCCGGGATGAAGATAGAAGATGCCGCCTTGATGAAGATAGAGGACGCCGCCTGAAAGGATAAAGACTTCTCGCCACCTGGATGTCTAGACTTTATAAACTGTAAGTGGATCGTCGGGGGTTAGTGTTAGTTTTTTTTTACTTTTTTTGGGCGTTTTTTTTTTTTTTAGCTTAGGGTTTGGGCTTTCTTAAAAGAGCTAAAATCCCTTTTAAGGGCAATGCCCATACAAATGCCCTTTTCAGGGCAATGGTTAGCTTAGGTTTCTGTTAGAGTTAGGATTTCTATTTTGGGGGTTGGTTGGGTCATGGTTTTTTCTGTTGGGGGGGCATGCACGAGCACGTAAAATCAGTGCTGTTTTGAAACTTGTAATGGCAGCGCCATGGGGGGTGTAATAACGCAACTTTTGTTACGTTAGTTTCGCACCCTCTATAGAGCAAAACCCGTAATCTAGGCGATAGTGTACGAATGTGATCTGTCATTTATTTAAACTACAGCATTTTCATGTGAATTCATTTGTGAACTGAGCATGTGCAAAAAGCTGCGCAGACAGCAGATATGGATATGGATATTTAGATGGTCAAGTTGCTAAATGATCCCACAGGAAGCTGCTGGAATTCCGGTGTGTAATTGTCCCCATGTAAGATACAAAGGGAACTCATTATGCCACAAATGGCATTTTCCAGTGGATGGTGAAAACCCACACAAGGCAATGTGCATATGAACCCTGATTTATTGGAATGCGATCCATTGTTTGTCTCCATGTCTGTAGTGTCAGTAGTATGCCTGGCCTCTATTCATATCTGATGTATCTGTCAGTATCTTCTCTCACAGTTGTATTCATAGCGGATGTATCTATCAGTATCTTCTCTCTCATTATTGCTTTCTTTATTTCCTAAAGTTTTCCTCCAAAGAAGATAAATACGAAGAGGAAATAAGAATTCTTGGTGAGAAACTGAAGGAGGTGAGCAATTACATAGTTAAACCGACAGTCAAAATTAAACTTTCATGATTCAGATAGGGAATAAACGTTTATCATCAAATTTGCTTTGTTATTTTGATATTCTTTGATTAAAGCTAAATCTAGGTAGGCTCATATGCTGTTTTTAATCCCTTGAAAGCTGCCTCTTATCTCAGTGCATTAGTGAACTAAACAGAGCTAGTTTATGTGCGTTACATAGATAACATTGTGCTCACTCCCGTGGAGTTACCTAAGAGTCAGCACTGATTGGCTAAAATGCAAGTCTGTCAAAAGAACTGAAAAAAGGACAGTCTGCAGAGGCTTAGATACTGATTGGCTAAAATGCAAGTCTGTCAAAAGAACTGAAATAAAAGGACAGTCTGCAGAGGCTTAGATACTGATTGGCTAAAATGCAAGTCTGTCAAAAGAACTGAAATAAAAGGACAGTCTGCAGAGGCTTAGATACAAGGTAATCACAGAGGTAAAAAGTATATTATTATAACAGCGTTGGTTATGCAAAATTTGGGAATGGGTAATTAAGGGATTATCTATCTTTTTAAACAAAAACAAAAATCTGGAATAGACTGTCCCTTTATGTATGGTTACATAGAGCAGGCTACAAGGATGAAGTCAGATTAAGAGACTGAATGAGGAAAAGAGGTCAGTGAGGTACGTATAGAAGGACGGTTTAGTGTCACCTATATAAATTCAGGAGTTGAGATAGTCATTTGGAGTTGTGTTCTAAAAGGGGCAGTAGATTGGTCATAAGGAGAACCATGTAAAAAATCTGATCAGTGGAGAGATGAGTTGGCTATTGAAGATAGTTTTAGGGAAAATGATCTTATTGAGGTGATGAAGTGATATTTATGTCAATAATTTTAGTTGTATATATCAGAGATAATTTAATGCTTTGTATTTTAAATTATTTATGTGGATTCATGTCTGTATTGTCTTCTACTTCATAGACTGAATCCCGTGTGGAGTTCGCAGAAAAATCAGTTGCAAAGTTGGAAAAGACTATTGATGATCTGGAAGGTAAATATGGCAATGTGACTTGGAGCATATTCTTTAATCTTTTATACTTATCCTGCTGGCAACCCTATTGAGTCACTAACCTATGTCACCTCTATAAATATAAATTGTCCTCTGCAGTTTCCTAGAACCCATTCTATTTGTGTCAGAGCTGGGCCACCTTTAGGGCCATAAACTTGTCCTCCTAGAGCTCATGAAACATGTAGCATTGAGCCTGGCCACCTCTATGTCCATGAATTGTCCTCAATAGTATCCCAGAGTTAATTGTACTTGGCTTCTTGTTACTTGTATCACTTTGCCTGTAAACCAATAGGGCCACAAATGTTTTCCCCACTGGTGACTTTAAGTAAACCCTTAATTTGCTAATTTATAGTATACATTTATATACTTCTAATATTTAATTTCTTTCCTTCCTAACATTATGTTGTCCTTGTTTTTTTTCTTTCTTTCCTTCTGCCGAACCTTATCATGTGGTGCTCTCTCATTATCTGCTTTCTTCATCGTTTCTCTAATGTCCCTCTAATTACTAATTTCTGCTCTCTGTACCCAATGTCACTTGTGATCTTTTTGCTCTTTCTTTCATGTTCTTTCCTAATCCATCTCTCCCTACACATATTTTTGTTTTCCAATGCTTCCCTCTGATGTATCTCTTTATCTCCCTGGATTTCTGTCACCATTATGCTCTCCTATCTCCCTCTGATGTCTATCTTTGCTGTATCACTATGGTCTTCTCAATACTATCACTATTGTGGTCTTCTATCTCGGATGTGTCTCTGTATCTCCTTTGGATTTCTGTCACCATTATGCTCTCCTATCTGCTCTGATGTCGTTTGTTGTTATTTTCCTGTTGACATCATATGTTTCTGTCTCTCCCTGTCCCTGCGTTCCCTGTTGTGGTTTCTCTAGATGAGGTATATTCTCAGAAAATGAAGTATAAAGCTATCAGTGAGGAGCTGGACAATGCTCTCAATGACATCACCTCTCTCTGAGCCCTGACTGTCACTCCAAGCTGTCTCTCTTCTTTCTCATCTGTCAACACAAGAGAGTGTTCCTGTGCCATCTATTTTCTGTCTTTTCTCTGGACTTCATCAGATGACAAAGTCACTTCCTTTCATTTCATGTCTGCTGAATCTCAGCTCATTTACCTTTCTACTCATTATAATGACTGGATATTTATTTTCTTTTACTGTTTGTCTCTTTTCTTGTTACACATTCAGAAGATGCCTCTGCCCTGGGCTCCTTCTCCTTCCATGTTCCCCACTCTCCTGCTGGGTGGTTGGGCTGTGGGGTGAGGTGCATGGGATGAATGACACTGTGAGGTGAGGTACATGGGATGAATGACCCTGTTAGGTGAGGTACATGGGATGAATGACCCTGTGAGGTGAGGTACATGGGATGAATGACCCTGTGAGGGCAGTTTACAGATTATTCCCTACACTGTCTTATTTTTTGTGCTGCTAGTTTAATAAAAAATTTCTTCTATGTCCTCCACTTCTCCGTCCTCCACTTGTAATTCCCTTGCTAATTCTACAGTTTACTTTTCTGATATGGGTTTTAATGCTGTGTATATATGGGAGACATAGTGTATAATATGGAGAGATTCTCAGAATACATTATGTTAACTTCTTGTAGAACAACAGCGCTCTAATCTACACATATTGGCCTAGATTACAAGTGTGCTATCAATATCGCGGGTCTGCACTCAAAATAATACACAATCTTGTATTACAAGTCCATAGTAAAACAGATTTACCAGAGCATGTTTAGTTCAGCTGATATCCCTTTAGCGCACCCTATTCTTACAATACATAGTACGGCTGACATCTCTCTAGCACACCCTGTACTTACAATACATAGTACGGCTGACATCCCTCTAGCACACCCTGTACTTACAATACATAGTATGGCTGACATCCCTCTAGCACACCCTGTACTTACAATACATAGTACGGATGACATCCTTCTAGCACACACTGTACTTACAATACATAGTACGGCTGACATCCCTCTAGCACACCCTGTACTTACAATACATAGTACGGCTGACATCCCTCTAGCACACCCTGTACTTACAATACATAGTACGGCTGACATCCCTCTAGCACACCCTGTACTTACAATACATAGTACGGCTGACATCCCTCTAGCACACCCTGTACTTACAATACATAGTACGGCTGACATCCCTCTAGCACACCCTGTACTTACAATAAATAGTACGGCTGACATCCCTCTAGCACACCCTGTACTTACAATACATAGTACGGCTGACATCCCTCTATCACACCCTGTACTTACAATACATAGTACGGCTGACATCCCTCTAGCACACCCTGTAGTTACAATACATAGTACGGCTGACATCCCTCTAGCACACCCTGTACTTACAATACATAGTACGGCTGACATCCCTCTAGCACACCCTGTACTTACAATACATAGTACGGCTGACATCCTTCTAGCACACACTGTACTTACAATACATAGTACGGCTGACATCCCTCTAGCACACCCTGTGCTTACAATACATAGTACGGCTGACATCCCTCTAGCACACCCTGTACTTACAATACATAGTACGGCTGACATCCCTCTAGCACACCCTGTACTTACAATACATAGTACGGCTGACATCCCTCTAGCACACCCTGTACTTACAATACATAGTACGGCTGACATCCTTCTAGCACACACTGTACTTACAATACATAGTACGGCTGACATCCCTCTAGCACACCCTGTACTTACAATACATAGTACGGCTGACATCCCTCTAGCACACCCTGTACTTACAATACATAGTACGGCTGACATCCCTCTAGCACACCCTGTACTTACAATACATAGTACGTCTGACATCCCTCTAGCACACACTGTACTTACAATACATAGTACGGCTGACATCCCTCTAGCACACCCTGTACTTACAATACATAGTACAGCTGACATCCCTCTAGCATACCTTGTACTTACAATACAGAGTACGGCTGACATCCCTCTAGCACACACTGTACTTACAATACATAGTACGGCTGACATCCCTCTAGCACACCCTGTACTTACAATACATAGTACGGCTGACATCCCTCTAGCACACCCTGTACTTACAATACATAGTACAGCTGACATCCCTCTAGCACACCCTGTACTTACAATACATAGTACGGCTGACATCCCTCTAGCACACCCTGTACTTACAATACATAGTACGGCTGACATCCTTCTAGCACACACTGTACTTACAATACATAGTACGGCTGACATCCCTCTAGCACACCCTGTACTTACAATACATAGTACGGCTGACATCCTTCTAGCACACACTGTACTTACAATACATAGTACGGCTGACATCCCTCTAGCACACCCTGTACTTACAATACATAGTACGGCTGACATACCTCTAGCACACCCTGTACTTACAATACATAGTACGGCTGACATCCCTCTAGCACACCCTGTACTTACAATACATAGTACGGCTGACATCACTCTAGCGCACCCTGTACTTACAATATATAGTACGGCTGACATCCCTCTAGCACACCCTGTACTTACAATACATAGTACGGCTGACATCCCTCTAGCACACCCTGTACTTACAATACATAGTACGGCTGACATCCTTCTAGCACACCCTGTGCTTACAATACATAGTACGGCTGACATCCCTCTAGCACACCCTGTACTTACAATACATAGTACGGCTTACATCCTTCTAGCACACACTGTACTTACAATACATAGTACGGCTGACATCCCTCTAGCACACCCTGTACTTACAATACATAGTACGGCTGACATCCCTCTAGCACACCCTGTACTTACAATACATAGTACGGCTGACATCCCTCTAGCACACCCTGTACTTACAATACATAGTACGGCTGACATCCCTCTAGCACACCCTGTGCTTACAATACAGAGTACGTCTGACATCCCTCTAGCACACACTGTACTTACAATACATAGTACGGCTGACATCCCTCTAGCACACCCTGTACTTACAATACATAGTACAGCTGACATCCCTCTAGCATACCTTGTACTTACAATACATAGTACGGCTGACATCCCTCTAGCACACACTGTACTTACAAAACATAGTACGGCTGACATCCCTCTAGCACACCCTGTACTTACAATACATAGTACGGCTGACATCCCTCTAGCACACCCTGTAATTACAATACATAGTACAGCTGACATCCCTCTAGCACACCCTGTACTTACAATACATAGTACAGCTGACATCCCTCTAGCACACCCTGTACTTACAATACATAGTACAGCTCACATCCCTCTAGCACACAATGTACTTACAATACATAGTACAGCTGACATCCCTCTAGCACACACTGAAGTTACAATACATAGTGCGGCCGACATACCTTTAGTGCACCCTATTCTTACAATATATAGTACGGCTGACATCCCTCTAGCACACCGTGTACTTACAATACATAGTATGGCTGACATCCCTCTAGCACACACTGAAGTTACAATACATAGTGCGGCCGACATACCTTTAGTGCACCCTATTCTTACAATATATAGTACGGCTGACATCCCTCTAGCACACCGTGTACTTACAATACATAGTACAGCTGACATCCCTCTAGCATACCTTGTACTTACAATACATAGTACGGCTGACATCCCTCTAGCACACCCTGTACTTACAATACATAGTACAGCTGACATCCCTCTAGCACACCCTGTACTTACAATACATAGTACAGCTGACATCCCTCTAGCACACCCTGTACTTACAATACATAGTACAGCTGACATCCCTCTAGCACACCCTGTACTTACAATACATAGTACAGCTCACATCCATCTAGCACACAATGTACTTACAATACATAGTACAGCTGACATCCCTCTAGCACACACTGTAGTTACAATACATAGTGCGGCCGACATACCTTTAGTGCACCCTATTCTTACAATATATAGTATGGCTGACATCCCTCTAGCACACCGTGTACTTACAATACATAGTACGGCTGACATCCCTCTAGCACACTCTGTACTTACAATACATAGTACGGCTGACATCCCTCTAGCACACACTGTACTTACAATACATAGTACGGCTGACATCCCTCTAGCACACACTGTACTTACAATACATAGTACGGCTGACATCCCTCTAGCTCACACTGTACTTACAATACATAGTACGGCTGACATCCCTCTAGCACACCCTGTACTTACAATACATAGTAAAGCTGACATCCCTCTAGCACACCCTGTACTTACAATACATAGTACGGCTGACATCCCTCTAGCACACCCTGTACTTACAATACATAGTACGGCTGACATCCCTCTAGCACACCCTGTACTTACAATACATAGTACGGCTGACATCCCTCTAGCACAAACTGTACTTACAATACATAGTACGTCTGAAATCCCTCTAACACACACTGTAGTTACAATACATAGTACGGCTGACATCCCTCTAGCACACCCTGTACTTACAATACATAGTACGACTGATATCCCTCTAGCACACACTGTACTTACAATACATAGTACAGCTGACATCCCTCTAGCACACCCTGTACTTACAATACATAGTACGGCTGATATCCCTCTAGCACACACTGTACTTACAATACATAGTACGGCTGACATCCTTCTAGCACACCCTGTACTTACAATACATAGTACAGCTGACATCCCTCTAGCACACCCTGTACTTACAATACATAGTACGACTGACATCCCTCTAGCACACCCTGTACTTACAATACATAGTACAGCTGACATCACTCTAGCGCACCCTGTACTTACAATACATAGTAAGGCTGACATCCCTCTAGCACACCCTGTACTTACAATACATAGTACGGCTGACATCCCTCTAACACACCCTGTACTTACAATACATAGTACGGCTGTCATCCCTCTAGTGCACACTGTACTTACAATACATAGTACGGCTGACATCCCTCTAGCACACACTGTACTTACAATTAGTGATGTTGCGAACATAAAATTTTGGGTTCGCGAACGGCGAACACGAACTTCCGCAAAAGTTCGCGAACTGGCGAACTGGGCGAACCACCATAGACTTCAATAGGCAGGCGAATTTTAAAACCCACAGGGACTCTTTCTGGCCACAATAGTGATGGAAAAGTTGTTTCAAGGGGACTAACACCTTTACTGTGGCATGCCGGAGGGGGATCCATGGCAAAACTCCCATGGAAAATTACATAGTTGATGCAGAGTCTGGTTTTAATCCATAAAGGACATAAATCACGTAACATTCCTAAATTGTTTGGAATAACATGCTTTAAAACATCAGGTATGATGTTGTATCGATCAGGTAGTGTAAGGGTTACGCCCGCTTCACAGTGCGCAGTGTAGGTGATATACCTGCCCTAACCATGCTTTGCAGACCAGGTATCAGTGGTCAGATGGACCCTTGTCCCAACACTGTGTGCCAGATATGCCATTATAGCAGAGTTATATGGCTTTGGCGTTGCTTTTTGGTAATTAGAAGGCTGCTAAATGCCACTGCGCACCACGCGTGTTTTATGCCCAGCAGTGAAGGGGTTAATTAGGGAGCATGTAGGCAGCTTGTAGAGTTAATTTTAGCTTAAGTGTAGTGTAGTAGACAACCCAAAGTATTGATCTAGGCCCATTTTGGTATATTTTATGCCACCATTTCACCGCCAAATGCGATCAAATTTAAAAAATAAATAAATTTTTTCCGCAATTTTAGGTTTCTCACTGAAATTATTTACAAACATCTTGTGCAATTATGGCACAAATGGTTGTAAATGCTTCTCTGGGATCCCCTTTGTTCAGAAATAGCAGACATATATGGCTTTGGCGTTGCTTTCTGGTAATTAGAAGGCCGCTAAATGCTGCTGCGCATCATACATGTATTATGGCTAGCAGTGAAGGGGTTAATTAGGTAGTTTGTAGGGAGCTTGCAGGGTTAATCTTAGCTTTAGTGTAGAGATCAGCCTCCCACCTGACACATCAGACCCCCTGATCCCTCCCAAACAGCTCCCTTCCCTCCCCCACCCCACAATTGTCCCCGCCATCTTAAGTACTGGCAGAAAGTCTGCCAGTACTAAAATAAAAGGTTTTCAAATTTTTTTAATTTTTTTTTTAGCATGTTTACATATGCTGTGGTGTAGCATCCCCCCTTAGCCCCCAACCTCCCTGATCCCCCCCAAAACAGCTCTCTAACCCTCCCCATCTGCCTTATTGGCGGCCATCTTGTGTACTGGCAGCTGTCTGCTATTATTTCACAGTCAAAAAAGTGTTGTTTTTTTTAAATGTACACTACTGTTACACCAGATATGAGTGGTGGCACTGGGCAAGTGGGCACAGTATACGCTGTGAGCCTGACACACACTCTGGCAGGCAGGCAACTGCAATTAGATTACACAGGAAAAAAAAAAAAGCAGACTGATGTTCTAGCCCTAAAAAGGGCTTTTTGGGGTGCTGTCCTTACAGCAGAGATCAGATGAGTCCTTCAGGACTGTAGTGGACACTGAATACACTAGCCTAGCTATCGATTTCCCTATTAAATCAGCAGCAGCTACACTGTCCCTCCTCTCACTAAGAATGCAGCTTCCGAATGAATCTAAAATGGATGCTGTCCAGGAGGTGGGAGGGTCTGAGAGGGAGGGTCTGCTGCTGATTGGCTGGAATGTGTCTTCTGTCTGTGAGGTACAGGGTCAAAGTTTGCTCAATGATGAGGAATAGGGGGCGGATTGAGCATCGCATATGTTCGCCCTTTGCGGCGAACGCGAACATGCTATGTTTGCCGGGAACTATTCGCCGGCGAACTATTCACGACATCACTACTTACAATTCATAGTACGGCTGACATCCCTCTAGCACACACTGTACTTACAATACATAGTACGGCTGACATCCCTCTAGCACAACCTGTACTTACAAAACATAGTACGGCTGACATCCCTCTAGCACACCCTGTACTTTCAATACATAGTACGGCTGACATCCCTCTAGCACACTCTGTACTTACAATACATAGTACGTCTGACATCCCTCTAGCGCACCCTGTACTTACAATACATAGTACGTCTGACATCCCTCTAGCACACCCTGTACTTACAATACATAGTACGTCTGACATCCCTCTAGCACACCCTGTACTTACAATACATAGTACGGCTGACATCCCTCTAGCACACCCTGTACTTACAATACATAGTACGGCTGACATACCTCTAGCACACCCTGTACTTACAATACATAGTACGTCTGACATCCCTCTAGCGCACCCTGTACTTACAATACATAGTACGGCTGACATCCCTCTAGCGCACCCTGTACTTAAAATACATAGTACGGCCGACATACCTTTAGCACACCCTGTACTTACAATACATAGTTTGGCTGACATCCCTCTAGCACACCCTGTACTTACAATACATAGTTTGGCTGACATCCCTCTAGCACACCCTGTACTTACAATACATAGTACGGCTGACATCCCTCTAGCACACCCTGTACTTACAATACATAGTACGGCTGACATCCCTCTAGCACACCCTGTACTTACAATACATAGTACGGCTGACATCCCTCTAGCACACCCTGTACTTACAATACATAGTACAACTGACATCCCTCTAGCACACCCTGTACTTACAATACAGAGTACGGCTGACATCCCTCTAGCACACCCTGTACTTACAATACATAGTAGGGCTGACATCCCTCTAGCACACTGTACTTACAATACATAGTACGGCTGACATCCCTCTAGCACACCCTGTACTTACAATACATTAGTACGGCTGACATCCCTCTAGCACACCCTGTACTTACAATACATAGTAGGGCTGACATCCCTCTAGCACACTGTACTTACAATACATAGTACGGCTGACATCCCTCTAGCACACCCTGTACTTACAATACATAGTACGGCTGACATCCCTCTAGCACACCCTGTACTTACAATACATAGTACGTCTGACATCCCTCTAGCACACCATGTACTTACAATACATAGTACGGCTGACATCCCTCTAGCACACCCTGTACTTACAATACAGAGTACGGCTGACATCCCTCTAGCACACCCTGTACTTACAATACATAGTAAGGCTGATATCCCTCTAGCACACCCTGTACTTACAATACATAGTACAGCTGACATCCCTCTAGCACACCCTGTACTTACAATACATAGTACGGCTGATATCCCTCTAGCACACCCTGTACTTACAATACAGAGTACGGCTGACATACCTCTAGCACACCCTGTACTTACAATACATAGTACGTCTGACATCCCTCTAGCGCACCCTGTACTTACAATACATAGTACATCTGACATCCCTCTAGTGCACACTGTACTTACAATATATAGTACGTCTGACATCCCTCTAGCACACCCTGTACTTACAATACATAGTACGTCTGACATACCTCTAGCACACCCTGTACTTACAATACATAGTACGGCTGACATCCCTCTAGCACACCCTGTACTTACAATACATAGTACGGATGACATCCCTCTAGCACACCCTGTACTTACAATACATAGTACAGCTGACATACCTTTAGCACACCCTGTACTTACAATACATAGTACGGCTGATATCCCAATAGCACACACTGTACATACAATGCATAGTACGGGTGACATCCCTCTAGCACACCCTGTACTTACAATACATAGTACGGCTGACATCCCTCTAGCACACCCTGTACTTACAATACATAGTACAGCTGACATCCCTCTAGCACACCCTGTACTTACAATACATAGTACGGCTGATATCCCTCTAGCACACCCTGTACTTACAATACAGAGTACGGCTGACATACCTCTAGCACACCCTGTACTTACAATACATAGTACGTCTGACATCCCTCTAGCGCACCCTGTACTTACAATACATAGTACATCTGACATCCCTCTAGTGCACACTGTACTTACAATATATAGTACGCCTGACATCCCTCTAGCACACCCTGTACTTACAATACATAGTACGTCTGACATACCTCTAGCACACCCTGTACTTACAATACATAGTACGGCTGACATCCCTCTAGCACACCCTGTACTTACAATACATAGTACGGATGACATCCCTCTAGCACACCCTGTACTTACAATACATAGTACAGCTGACATCCCTCTAGCACACCCTGTACTTACAATACATAGTACGACTGACATCCCTCTAGCACACCCTGTACTTACAATACATAGTACGGATGACATCCCTCTAGCACACCCTGTACTTACAATACATAGTACAGCTGACATACCTTTAGCACACCCTGTATTTACAATACATAGTATGGCTGACATCCCAATAGCACACACTGTACATACAATGCATAGTACGTCTGACATCCCTCTAGCGCACCCTGTACTTACAATACATAGTACATCTGACATCCCTCTAGTGCACCCTGTACTTACAATATATAGTACGTCTGACATCCCTCTAGCACACCCTGTACTTACAATACATAGTACGTCTGACATACCTCTAGCACACCCTGTACTTACAATACATAGTACGGCTGACATCCCTCTAGCACACCCTGTACTTACAATACATAGTACGGCTGACATCCCTCTAGCACACCCTGTACTTACAATACATAGTACGGCTGACATCCCTCTAGCACACCCTGTACTTACAATACATAGTACGGCTGACATCCCTCTATCACACCCTGTACTTACAATACATAGTACAGCTGACATCCCTCTAGCACACCCTGTACTTACAATACATAGTACGACTGACATCCCTCTAGCACACCCTGTACTTACAATACATAGTACGACTGACATCCCTCTAGCACACCCTGTACTTACAATACATAGTACGGCTGACATCACTCTAGCGCACCCTGTACTTACAATACATAGTACGGCTGACAGCCCTCTAGCACACCCAGTACTTACAATATATAGTACGGCTGACATCCCTATAGCACACCCTGTACTTACAATACATAGTGCGGCTGACATCCCTCTAGCACACCCTGTACTTACAATACATAGTGCGGCTGACATCCCTCTAGCACACCCTGTACTTACAATACATAGTACGGCTGACATTCCTCTAGCACACCCTGTACTTACAATACATAGTACAACTGACATCCCTCTAGCACACCCTGTACTTACAATACATAGTACAGCTGACATCCCTCTAGCACATACTGTATTTACAATACATAGTACGGCTGACATCCCTCTAGCACACACTGTACTTACAATACATAGTACGGCTGACGTCCCTCTAGCACACACTGTACTTACAATACATAGTATGGCTGACATCACTCTAGCACACACTGTACTTACAATACATAGTACGGCTGACATTCCTCTAGCACACCCTGTACTTACAATACATAGTACAACTGACATCCCTCTAGCACATACTGTATTTACAATACATAGTACGGCTGACATCCCTCTAGCACACACTGTACTTACAATACATAGTACGGCTGACATCCCTCTAGCACACACTGTACTTACAATACATAGTACGGCTGACATCCCTCTAGCACACCCTGTACTTACAATACATAGTACGGCTGACATCCCTCTAGCACACACTGTACTTACAATACATAGTACGGCTGACATCCCTCTAGCACACAATGTACTTACAATACATAGTACGGCTGACATCCCTCTAGCACACCCTGTACTTACAATACATAGTACGGCTGACATCCCTCTGGCACACACTGTACTTACAATACATAGTACGGCTGACATCCCTCTAGCACACACTGTACTTACAATACATAGTATGGCTGACATCCCTCTGGCACACACTGTATTTACAATACATAGTACGGCTGACATCCCTCTAGCACACCCTGTACTTACAATACATAGTACGGCTGACATCCCTCTAGCACACCCTGTACTTACAATACATAGTACGGCTGACATCCCTCTAGCACACCCTGTACTTACAATACATAGTATGGCTGAATTCCCTCTAGCACACCCTGCACATAATTAGAGCAGGTGTCACACTGATAGGTAAGTGACATCACATAATTAGAGGAGGTGTCACACTGATAAGAAAGTGACATCACATAATTAGATCAGGTGTCACACTGATAGGAAAGTGACATCACATAATTAGATCAGATGTCACACTGATAGGAAAGTGACATCACATAATTAGATCAGGTGTCACACTGATAGGAAAGTGACATCACATACTTAGAGCAGGTGTCACACTGATAGGAAAGTGACATCACATCCTTAGATCAGGTGTCACACTGATAGGAAAGTGACATCACATAATTAGATCAGGTGTAACACTAATAGGAAAGTGACATCACATAATTAAAGCAGATGTCACACTGATAGGAAAGTGACATCACATAATTAGATCAGGTGTCACACTGATAGGAAAGTGACATCACATAATTAGATCAGATGTCACACTAATAGGAAAGTGACATCACATAATTAGATCAGGTGTCACACTGATAGGAAAGTGACATCACATAATTAGAGCAGATGTCACACTGATAGGAAAGTGACATCACATAATTAGAGCAGATGTCACACTGACAGGAAAGTGACATCACATAATTAGAGCAGGTGTCACACTGATAGGAAAGTGACATCACATAATTAGAGTAGGTGTCACACTGATAGGAAAGTGACATCACATAATTAGATCAGGTGTCACACTGATAGGAAAGTGACATCACATACTTAGAGCAGGTGTCACACTGATAGGAAAGTGACATCACATCCTTAGATCAGGTGTCACACTGATAGGAAACCTGTACTTACAATACATAGTACGGCTGACATCCCTCTAGCACACCCTGTACTTACAATACATAGTACGGATGACATCCCTCTAGCACACCCTGTACTTACAATACATAGTACAGCTGACATCCCTCTAGCACACCCTGTACTTACAATACATAGTACGACTGACATCCCTCTAGCACACCCTGTACTTACAATACATAGTACGGATGACATCCCTCTAGCACACCCTGTACTTACAATACATAGTACAGCTGACATACCTTTAGCACACCCTGTACTTACAATACATAGTACGGCTGACATCCCAATAGCACACACTGTACATACAATGCATAGTACGTCTGACATCCCTCTAGCGCACCCTGTACTTACAATACATAGTACATCTGACATCCCTCTAGTGCACCCTGTACTTACAATATATAGTACGTCTGACATCCCTCTAGCACACCCTGTACTTACAATACATAGTACGTCTGACATACCTCTAGCACACCCTGTACTTACAATACATAGTACGGCTGACATCCCTCTAGCACACCCTGTACTTACAATACATAGTACGGCTGACATCCCTCTAGCACACCCTGTACTTACAATACATAGTACGGCTGACATCCCTCTAGCACACCCTGTACTTACAATACATAGTACAGCTGACATCCCTCTAGCACACCCTGTACTTACAATACATAGTACGACTGACATCCCTCTAGCACACCCTGTACTTACAATACATAGTACGGCTGACATCACTCTAGCGCACCCTGTACTTACAATACATAGTACGGCTGACAGCCCTCTAGCACACCCAGTACTTACAATATATAGTACGGCTGACATCCCTATAGCACACCCTGTACTTACAATACATAGTGCGGCTGACATCCCTCTAGCACACCCTGTACTTACAATACATAGTGCGGCTGACATCCCTCTAGCACACCCTGTACTTACAATACATAGTACGGCTGACATTCCTCTAGCACACCCTGTACTTACAATACATAGTACAACTGACATCCCTCTAGCACATACTGTATTTACAATACATAGTACGGCTGACATCCCTCTAGCACACACTGTACTTACAATACATAGTACGGCTGACGTCCCTCTAGCACACACTGTACTTACAATACATAGTATGGCTGACATCACTCTAGCACACACTGTACTTACAATACATAGTACGGCTGACATCCCTCTAGAACACCCTGTACTTAAAATACATAGTGCGGCTGACATCCCTCTAGCACACACTGTACTTACAATACATAGTACGGCTGACATCCCTCTAGCACACCCTGTACTTACAATACATAGTACGGCTGACATCCCTCTAGCACACACTGTACTTACAATACATAGTACGGCTGACATCCCTCTAGCACACAATGTACTTACAATACATAGTACGGCTGACATCCCTCTAGCACACCCTGTACTTACAATACATAGTACGGCTGACATCCCTCTGGCACACACTGTACTTACAATACATAGTACGGCTGACATCCCTCTAGCACACACTGTACTTACAATACATAGTACGGCTGACATCCCTCTATCACACCCTGTACTTACAATACATAGTACGGCTGACATCCCTCTAGCACACACTGTACTTACAATACATAGTACGGCTGACATCCCTCTATCACACCCTGTACTTACAATACATAGTACAGCTGACATCCCTCTAGCACACCCTGTACTTACAATACATAGTACGGCTGACATCCCTCTATCACACCCTGTACTTACAATACATAGTACGGCTGACATCCCTCTAGCACACACTGTACTTACAATACATAGTACAGCTGACATCCCTCTAGCACACCCTGTACTTACAATACATAGTACGGCTGACATCCCTCTAGCACACCCTGTACTTACAATACATAGTACGGCTGACATCCCTCTAGCACACACTGTACTTACAATACATAGTACGGCTGACATCCCTCTAGCACACAATGTACTTACAATACATAGTACGGCTGACATCCCTCTAGCACACCCTGTACTTACAATACATAGTACGGCTGACATCCCTCTAGCACACACTGTACTTACAATACATAGTACGGCTGACATCCCTCTGGCACTCACTGTATTTACAATACATAGTACAGCTGACATCCCTCTAGCACACACTGTACTTACAATACATAGTACGGCTGACATCCCTCTAGCACACACTGTACTTACAATACATAGTACGGCTGACATCCCTCTAGCACACACTGTACTTACAATACATAGTACGGCTGACATCCCTCTAGCACACACTGTACTTACAATACATAGTACGGCTGACATCCCTCTGGCACACACTGTACTTACAATACATAGTACGGCTGACATCCCTCTAGCACACCCTGTACTTACAATACATAGTACAACTGACATCCCTCTAGCACATACTGTATTTACAATACATAGTACGGCTGACATCCCTCTAGCACACACTGTACTTACAATACATAGTACGGCTGACATCCCTCTAGCACACACTGTACTTACAATACATAGTACGGCTGACATCCCTCTAGCACACACTGTACTTACAATACATAGTATGGCTGACATCCCTCTGGCACTCACTGTATTTACAATACATAGTACGGCTGACATCCCTCTAGCACACACTGTACTTACAATACATAGTACGGCTGACTTCCCTCTAGCACACACTGTACTTACAATACATAGTATGGCTGACATCCCTCTGGCACTCACTGTATTTACAATACATAGTACGGCTGACATCCCTCTAGCACACCCTGTACTTACAATACATAGTACGGCTGACATCCCTCTAGCACACCCTGTACTTACAATACATAGTACGGCTGACATCCTTCTAGCACACCCTGTACTTACAATACATAGTATGGCTGAATTCCCTCTAGCACACCCTGCACATAATTAGAGCAGGTGTCACACTGATAGGTAAGTGACATCACATAATTAGAGGAGGTGTCACACTGATAAGAAAGTGACATCACATAATTAGATAAGGTGTCACACTGATAGGAAAGTGACATCACATAATTAGATCAGATGTCACACTGATAGGAAAGTGACATCACATAATTAGATCAGGTGTCACACTGATAGGAAAGTGACATCACATACTTAGAGCAGGTGTCACACTGATAGGAAAGTGACATCACATCCTTAGATCAGGTGTCACACTGATAGGAAAGTGACATCACATAATTAGATCAGGTGTAACACTGATAGGAAAGTGACATCACATAATTAAAGCAGATGTCACACTGATAGGAAAGTGACATCACATAATTAGATCAGGTGTCACACTGATAGGAAAGTGACATCACATAATTAGATCAGATGTCACACTAATAGGAAAGTGACATCACATAATTAGATCAGGTGTCACACTGATAGGAAAGTGACATCACATAATTAGAGCAGATGTCACACTGATAGGAAAGTGACATCACATAATTAGAGCAGATGTCACACTGACAGGAAAGTGACATCACATAATTAGAGCAGGTGTCACACTGATAGGAAAGTGACATCACATAATTAGAGTAGGTGTCACACTGATAGGAAAGTGACATCACATAATTAGATCAGGTGTCACACTGATAGGAAAGTGACATCACATACTTAGAGCAGGTGTCACACTGATAGGAAAGTGACATCACATCCTTAGATCAGGTGTCACACTGATAGGAAAGTGACATCACATAATTAGATCAGGTGTAACACTGATAGGAAAGTGACATCACATAATTAAAGCAGATGTCACACTGATAGGAAAGTGACATCACATAATTAGATCAGGTGTCACACTGATAGGAAAGTGACATCACATAATTAGATCAGATGTCACACTGATAGGAAAGTGACATCACATAATTAGATCAGGTGTCACACTGATAGGAAAGTGACATCACATAATTAGAGCAGATGTCACACTGATAGGAAAGTGACATCACATAATTAGAGCAGATGTCACACTGACAGGAAAGTGACATCACATAATTAGATCAGGTGTTACACTGATAGGAAAGTGACATTACATAATTAGATCAGGTGTCACACTGATAGGAAAGTGACATCACATATTTAGATCAGGTGTCACACTGATAGGAAAGTGACATCACATAATTAGATCAGGTGTCACACTGATAGGAAAGTGACATTACATAATTAGATCAGGTGTCACACTGATAGGAAAGTGACATCACATAATTAGATCAGGTATCACACTGATAGGAAAGTGATATCACATAATTAGAGTAGGTGTCACACTGATAGGAAAGTGACATCACATACTTAGAACAGGTGTCACACTGATAGGAAAGTGACATCACATAATTAGAGCAGGTGTCACACTGATAGGAAAGTTACATCACATAATTAGATCAGGTGTCACACTGATAGGAAAGTGACATCACATACTTAGAACAGGTGTAACACTGATAGGAAAGTGACATCACATAATTAGAGCAGGTGTCACACTGATAGGAAAGTGACATCACATAATTAGATCAGATGTCACACTGATAGGAAAGTGACATCACACAATTAGATCAGGTGTCACACTGATAGGAAAGTGACATCACATAATTAGAGCAGATGTCACACTGATAGGAAAGTGACATCACATAATTAGAGCAGATGTCACACTGACAGGAAAGTGACATCACATAATTAGATCAGGTGTTACACTGATAGGAAAGTGACATTACATAATTAGATCAGGTGTCACACTGATAGGAAAGTGACATCACATATTTAGATCAGGTGTCACACTGATAGGAAAGTGACATCACATAATTAGATCAGGTGTCACACTGATAGGAAAGTGACATTACATAATTAGATCAGGTGTCACACTGATAGGAAAGTGACATCACATAATTAGATCAGGTATCACACTGATAGGAAAGTGATATCACATAATTAGAGTAGGTGTCACACTGATAGGAAAGTGACATCACATAATTAGAGCAGGTGTCACACTGATAGGAAAGTGACATCACATACTTAGAACAGGTGTCACACTGATAGGAAAGTGACATCACATAATTAGAGCAGGTGTCACACTGATAGGAAAGTTACATCACATAATTAGATCAGGTGTCACACTGATAGGAAAGTGACATCACATACTTAGAACAGGTGTAACACTGATAGGAAAGTGACATCACATAATTAGAGCAGGTGTCACACTGATAGGAAAGTGACATCACATAATTAGTTAAGGTGTCACACTGATAGGAAAGTGACATCACATACTTAGAACAGGTGTAACACTGATAGGAAAGTGACATCACATAATTAGAGCAGGTGTCACACTGATAGGAAAGTGACATCACATAATTAGATCAGGTGTCACACTGATAGGAAAGTGACATCACATACTTAGAACAGGTGTAACACTGATAGGAAAGTGACATCACATAATGAGAGCAGGTGTCACACTGATAGGAAAGTGACATCACATAATTAGTTAAGGTGTCACACTGATAGGAAAGTGACATCACATAATTAGATCAGGTGTCACACTAATAGGAAAGTGACATCACATAATTAGATCAGGTGTCACACTGATAGGAAAGTGACATCACATAATTAGATCAGGTGTAACACTGATAGGAAAGTGACATCACATAATTAGAGGAGGTGTCACACTGATAGGAAAGTGACATCACATAAATAGATCAGGTGTGACACTGATAGGAAAGTGACATCACATACTTAGATCAGATGTAACACTGATAGGAAAGTGACATCACATAATTAGAGTAGGTGTCACACTGATAAGAAAGTGACATCACATAATTAGATCAGGTGTTACACTGATAGGAAAGTGACATCACATAATTAGATCAGGTGTCACACTAATAGGAAAGTGACATCACATAATTAGATCAGGTGTCACACTGATAGGAAAGTGACATCACATAATTAGATCAGGTGTAACACTGATAGGAAAATGACATCACATAATTAGAGCAGGTGTCACACTGATAGGAAAGTGACATCACATAAATAGATCAGGTGTCACACTGATAGGAAAGTGACATCACATACTTAGATCAGGTGTCACACTGATAGGAAAGTGACATCACATAATTAGATCAGATGTCACACTGATAGGAAAGTGACATCACATAATTAGATCAGGTGTCACACTGATAGGAAAGTGACATCACATAATTAGAGCAGATGTCACACTGATAGGAAAGTGACATCACATAATTAGAGCAGATGTCACACTGACAGGAAAGTGACATCACATACTTAGAACAGGTGTCACACTGATAGGAAAGTGACATCACATAATTAGAGCAGGTGTCACACTGATAGGAAAGTTACATCACATAAATAGATCAGGTGTCACACTGATAGGAAAGTGACATCACATAATTAGATCAGGTATCACACTGATAGGAAAGTGACATCACATAATTAGAGTAGGTGTCACACTGATAGGAAAGTGACATCACATAATTAGATCAGGTATCACACTGATAGGAAAGTGATATCACATAATTAGAGTAGGTGTCACACTGATAGGAAAGTGACATCACATAATTAGAGCAGGTGTCACACTGATAGGAAAGTGACATCACATACTTAGAACAGGTGTCACACTGATAGGAAAGTGACATCACATAATTAGAGCAGGTGTCACACTGATAGGAAAGTTACATCACATAAATAGATCAGGTGTCACACTGATAGGAAAGTGACATCACATACATACATAGTACAACTGACATCCCTCTAGCACACACTGTACTTACAATACATAGTACAGCTGACATCCCTCTAGCACACCCTGTACTTACAAAACATAGTACAGCTGACATCCCTCTAGCACACCCTGTACTTACAAAACATAGTATGGCTGACATCACTCTAGCACACACTGTACTTACAATACATAGTACGGCTGACATCCCTCTAGAACACCCTGTACTTAAAATACATAGTGCGGCTGACATCCCTCTAGCACACACTGTACTTACAATACATAGTACGGCTGACATCCCTCTAGCACACCCTGTACTTACAATACATAGTACGGCTGACATCCCTCTAGCACACCCTGTACTTACAATACATAGTACGGCTGACATCCCTCTAGCACACCCTGTACTTACAATACATAGTACGGCTGACATCCCTCTGGCACACACTGTACTTACAATACATAGTACGGCTGACATACCTCTAGCACACACTGTACTTACAATACATAGTACGGCTGACATCCCTCTAGCACACCCTGTACTTACAATACATAGTACGGCTGACATCCCTCTGGCACACACTGTACTTACAATACATAGTACGGCTGACATCCCTCTAGCACACACTTTACTTACAATACATAGTACGGCTGACATCACTCTAGCACACCCTGTACTTACAATACATAGTACGGCTGACATCCCTCTAGCACACCCTGTATTTACAATACATAGTACAGCTGACATCCCTCTAGCACACTCTGTACTTACAATACATAGTACGGCTGACATCCCTCTAGCACACCCTGTACTTACAATACATAGTACGGCTGACATCACTCTAGCACACCCTGTACTTACAATACATAGTACGGCTGACATCCCTCTAGCACACCCTGTACTTACAATACATAGTACGGCTGACATCCCTCTAGCACACCCTGTACTTACAATACATAGTACGGCTGAATTCCCTCTAGCACACCCTGTACTTACAATACATAGTACGGCTGACATCCCTCTAGCACACCCTGTACTTACAATACATAGTACGGCTGACATCCCTCTAGCACACCCTGTACTAACAATATATAGTACGGCTGACATCCCTCTAGCACACCCTGTACTTACAATACATAGTACGGCTGACATCCCTCTGGCACACACTGTACTTACAATACATAGTACGGCTGACATCCCTCTAGCACACCCTGTACTTACAATACATAGTACAGCTGACATCCCTCTAGCACACTCTGTACTTACAATACATAGTACGGCTGACATCCCTCTGGCACACACTGTACTTACAATACATAGTACGGCTGACATCCCTCTAGCACACCCTGTACTTACAATACATAGTACGGCTGACATCCCTCTAGCACACCCTGTACTTACAATACATAGTACGACTGATATCCCTCTAGCACACACTGTACTTACAATACATAGTACGGCTGACATCCCTCTAGCACACACGGTACTTACAATACATAGTACGGCTGACATCCCTCTAGCACACACTGTACTTACAATACATAGTACGGCTGACATCCCTCTAGCACACACTGTACTTACAATACACAGTACGGCTGACATACCTCTAGCACACTCTGTACTTACAATACATAGTACGGCTGACATCCCTCTAGCACACCCTGTACTTACAATACATAGTACGGCTGACATCCCTCTAGCACACTCTGTACTTACAATACATAGTACGGCTGACATCCCTCTAGCACACCCTGTACTTACAATACACAGTACCGCAGACATCCCTCTAGCACACACTGTACTTACAATACATAGTACGGCTGACATCCCTCTAGCACACTCTGTACTTACAATACATAGTACGGCTGACATCCCTCTAGCACACCCTGTACTTACAATACATAGTACGGCTGACATCCCTCTAGCACACCCTGTACTTACAATACATAGTACGGCTGACATCCCTCTAGCACAACCTGTACTTACAATACATAGTACGGCTGACATCCCTCTAGCACACCCTGTACTTACAATACACAGTACCGCAGACATCCCTCTAGCACACACTGTACTTACAATACATAGTATGGCTGAATTCCCTCTAGCACACCCTGCACATAATTAGAGCAGGTGTCACACTGATAGGTAAGTGACATCACATAATTAGAGGAGGTGTCACACTGATAAGAAAGTGACATCACATAATTAGATCAGGTGTCACACTGATAGGAAAGTGACATCACATAATTAGATCAGATGTCACACTGATAGGAAAGTGACATCACATAATTAGATCAGGTGTCACACTGATAGGAAAGTGACATCACATACTTAGAGCAGGTGTCACACTGATAGGAAAGTGACATCACATCCTTAGATCAGGTGTCACACTGATAGGAAAGTGACATCACATAATTAGATCAGGTGTCACACTGATAGGAAAGTGACATCACATAATTAAAGCAGATGTCACACTGATAGGAAAGTGACATCACATAATTAGATCAGGTGTCACACTGATAGGAAAGTGACATCACATAATTAGATCAGATGTCACACTAATAGGAAAGTGACATCACATAATTAGATCAGGTGTCACACTGATAGGAAAGTGACATCACATAATTAGAGCAGATGTCACACTGATAGGAAAGTGACATCACATAATTAGAGCAGATGTCACACTGACAGGAAAGTGACATCACATAATTAGAGCAGGTGTCACACTGATAGGAAAGTGACATCACATAATTAGAGTAGGTGTCACACTGATAGGAAAGTGACATCACATAATTAGATCAGGTGTCACACTGATAGGAAAGTGACATCACATACTTAGAGCAGGTGTCACACTGATAGGAAAGTGACATCACATCCTTAGATCAGGTGTCACACTGATAGGAAAGTGACATCACATAATTAGATCAGGTGTAACACTGATAGGAAAGTGAAATCACATAATTAAAGCAGATGTCACACTGATAGGAAAGTGACATCACATAATTAGATCAGGTGTCACACTGATAGGAAAGTGACATCACATAATTAGATCAGATGTCACACTGATAGGAAAGTGACATCACATAATTAGATCAGGTGTCACACTGATAGGAAAGTGACATCACATAATTAGAGCAGATGTCACACTGATAGGAAAGTGACATCACATAATTAGAGCAGATGTCACACTCACAGGAAAGTGACATCACATAATTAGATCAGGTGTTACACTGATAGGAAAGTGACATTACATAATTAGATCAGGTGTCACACTGATAGGAAAGTGACATCACATAATTAGATCAGGTGTCACACTGATAGGAAAGTGACATCACATAATTAGATCAGGTGTCACACTGATAGGAAAGTGACATTACATAATTAGATCAGGTGTCACACTGATAGGAAAGTGACATCACATAATTAGATCAGGTATCACACTGATAGGAAAGTGATATCACATAATTAGAGTAGGTGTCACACTGATAGGAAAGTGACATCACATAATTAGAGCAGGTGTCACACTGATAGGAAAGTGACATCACATACTTAGAACAGGTGTCACACTGATAGGAAAGTGACATCACATAATTAGAGCAGGTGTCACACTGATAGGAAAGTTACATCACATAATTAGATCAGGTGTCACACTGATAGGAAAGTGACATCACATACTTAGAACAGGTGTAACACTGATAGGAAAGTGACATCACATAATTAGAGCAGGTGTTACACTGATAGGAAAGTGACATCACATAATTAGAGTAGGTGTCACACTGATAGGAAAGTGACATCACATAATTAGATCAGGTGTCACACTGATAGGAAAGTGACATCACATACTTAGAACAGGTGTAACACTGATAGGAAAGTGACATCACATAATTAGAGCAGGTGTCACACTGATAGGAAAGTGACATCACATAATTAGATCAGGTGTCACACTGATAGGAAAGTGACATCACATACTTAGAACAGGTGTAACACTGATAGGAAAGTGACATCACATAATGAGAGCAGGTGTCACACTGATAGGAAAGTGACATCACATAATTAGTTAAGGTGTCACACTGATAGGAAAGTGACATCACATAATTAGATCAGGTGTCACACTAATAGGAAAGTGACATCACATAATTAGATCAGGTGTCACACTGATAGGAAAGTGACATCACATAATTAGATCAGGTGTAACACTGATAGGAAAGTGACATCACATAATTAGAGGAGGTGTCACACTGATAGGAAAGTGACATCACATAAATAGATCAGGTGTCACACTGATAGGAAAGTGACATCACATACTTAGATCAGATGTAACACTGATAGGAAAGTGACATCACATAATTAGAGTAGGTGTCACACTGATAAGAAAGTGACATCACATAATTAGATCAGGTGTTACACTGATAGGAAAGTGACATCACATAATTAGATCAGGTGTCACACTAATAGGAAAGTGACATCACATAATTAGATCAGGTGTAACACTGATAGGAAAATGACATCACATAATTAGAGCAGGTGTCACACTGATAGGAAAGTGACATCACATAAATAGATCAGGTGTCACACTGATAGGAAAGTGACATCACATAATTAGATCAGGTGTAACACTGATAGGAAAATGACATCACATAATTAGAGCAGGTGTCACACTGATAGGAAAGTGACATCACATAAATAGATCAGGTGTCACACTGATAGGAAAGTGACATCACATACTTAGATCAGGTGTCACACTGATAGGAAAGTTACATCACATAATTAGATCAGTGTCACACTGATAGGAAAGTGACATCACATAATTAGATCAGGTGTCACACTGATAGGAAAGTTACATCACATAATTAGATCAGGTGTCACACTAATAGGAAAGTGACATCACATAATTAGATCAGGTGTCACACTGATAGGAAAGTGACATCACATAATTAGATCAGGTGTAACACTGATAGGAAAGTGACATCACATAATTAGAGGAGGTGTCACACTGATAGGAAAGTGACATCACATAAATAGATCAGGTGTCACACTGATAGGAAAGTGACATCACATACTTAGATCAGATGTAACACTGATAGGAAAGTGACATCACATAATTAGAGTAGGTGTCACACTGATAAGAAAGTGACATCACATAATTAGATCAGGTGTTACACTGATAGGAAAGTGACATCACATAATTAGATCAGGTGTCACACTAATAGGAAAGTGACATCACATAATTAGATCAGGTGTAACACTGATAGGAAAATGACATCACATAATTAGAGCAGGTGTCACACTGATAGGAAAGTGACATCACATAAATAGATCAGGTGTCACACTGATAGGAAAGTGACATCACATAATTAGATCAGGTGTAACACTGATAGGAAAATGACATCACATAATTAGAGCAGGTGTCACACTGATAGGAAAGTGACATCACATAAATAGATCAGGTGTCACACTGATAGGAAAGTGACATCACATACTTAGATCAGGTGTCACACTGATAGGAAAGTTACATCACATAAATAGATCAGGTGTCACACTGATAGGAAAGTGACATCACATACTTAGAACAGGTGTAACACTGATAGGAAAGTGACATCACATAATTAGAGCAGGTGTCACACTGATAGGAAATTGACATCACATAATTAGTTAAGGTGTCACACTGATAGGAAAGTGACATCACATAATTAGATCAGGTGTCACACTAATAGGAAAGTGACATCACATAATTAGATCAGGTGTCACACTGATAGGAAAGTGACATCACATAATTAGATCAGGTGTAACACTGATAGGAAAGTGACATCACATAATTAGAGGAGGTGTCACACTGATAGGAAAGTGACATCACATAAATAGATCAGGTGTCACACTGATAGGAAAGTGACATCACATACTTAGATCAGATGTAACACTGATAGGAAAGTGACATCACATAATTAGATCAGGTGTCACACTGATAGGAAAGTGACATCACATACTTAGAACAGGTGTCACACTGATAGGAAAGTGACATCACATAATTAGATCAGGTGTAACACTGATAGGAAAATGACATCACATAATTAGACCAGGTGTCACACTGATAGGAAAGTGACATCACATAAATAGATCAGGTGTCACACTGATAGGAAAGTGACATCACATACTTAGATCAGGTGTCACACTGATAGGAAAGTTACATCACATAAATAGATCAGGTGTCACACTGATAGGAAAGTGACATCACATACTTAGAACAGGTGTAACACTGATAGGAAAGTGACATCACATAATTAGAGCAGGTGTCACACTGATAGGAAAGTGACATCACATAATTAGTTAAGGTGTCAAACTGATAGGAAAGTGACATCACATAATTAGATCAGGTGTCACACTGATAGGAAAGTGACATCACATAATTAGATCAGGTGTCACACTGGTAGGAAAGTGACATCACATAATTAGAGCAGATGTCACACTGACAGGAAAGTGACATCACATAATTCGATCAGGTGTCACACTGATAGGAAAGGGATATCACATAATTAGATCAGGTGTCACACTGATAGGAAAGTGACATCGCATAATTAGATCAGGTGTCACACTGATAGGAAAGTGACATCACATAATTAGATCAGGTGTCACACTGATAGGAAAGTGACATCACATAATTAGATCAGGTGTCACACTGATAGGAAAGTGACATCACATAATTAGATCAGGTTTCACAACAATAGGAAAGTGACATCACATAATTAGATCAGGTGTCACACTGATAGGAAAGTGACATCACATAATTAGATCAGGTGTCACACTGATAGGAAAGTGACATCACATAATTAGATCAGGTATCCCACTGATAGGAAAGTGACATCACATAATTAGAGTAGGTGTCACACTAATAGGAAAGTGACATCACATAATTAGATCAGGTGTCACACTGATAGGAAAGTGACATCACATAATTAGATCAGGTGTCACACTGATAGGAAAGTGACATCACATAATTAGATCAGGTATCACACTGATAGGAAAGTGACATCACATAATTAGAGTAGGTGTCACACTGATAGGAAAGTGACATCACATAATTAGATCAGGTGTAACACTGATAGGAAAATGACATCACATAATTAGAGCAGGTGTCACACTGATAGGAAAGTGACATCACATAATTAGAGCAGGTGTCACACTGATAGGAAAGTGACATCACATAATTAGTTAAGGTGTCACACTGATAGGAAAGTGACATCACATAATTAGATCAGGTGTCACACTGATAGGAAAGTGACATCACATAATTAGATCAGGTGTCACACTGGTAGGAAAGTGACATCACATAATTAGAGCAGATGTCACACTGATAGGAAAGTGACATCACATAATTAGAGCAGATGTCACACTGATAGGAAAGTGACATCACATAATTAGATCAGGTGTCACACTGATAGGAAAGTGACATCACATAATTAGATCAGGTGTCACACTGATAGGAAAGTGACATCACATAATTAGATCAGGTGTCACACTGATAGGAAAGTGACATCACATAATTAGATCAGGTGTCACACTGATAGGAAAGTGACATCACATAATTAGATCAGGTGTCACACTGATAGGAAAGTGACATCACATAATTAGATCAGGTGTCACACTGATAGGAAAGTGACATCACATAATTAGATCAGGTGTCACACTGATAGGAAAGTGACATCACATAATTAGATCAGGTGTCACACTGATAGGAAAGTGACATCACATAATTAGATCAGGTGTCACACTGATAGGAAAGTGACATCACATAATTAGATCAGGTGTCACACTGATAGGAAAGTGACATCACATAATTAGATCAGGTGTCACACTGATAGGAAAGTGACATCACATAATTAGATCAGGTATCCCACTGATAGGAAAGTGACATCACATAATTAGAGTAGGTGTCACACTGATAGGAAAGTGACATCACATAATTAGATCAGGTGTCACACTGATAGGAAAGTGACATCACATAATTAGATCAGGTGTCACACTGATAGGAAAGTGACATCACATAATTAGATCAGGTATCACACTGATAGGAAAGTGACATCACATAATTAGAGTAGGTGTCACACTGATAGGAAAGTGACATCACATAATTAGATCAGGTGTAACACTGATAGGAAAATGACATCACATAATTAGAGCAGGTGTCACACTGATAGGAAAGTGACATCACATAAATAAATCAGGCGTCACACTGATAGGAAAGTGACATCACATCCTTAGATCAGGTGTCACACTGATAGGAAAGTAACATCAGATAATTAGATCAGGTGTCACACTAATAGGAAAGTGACATCACATACTTAGAACAGGTGTAACACTGATAGGAAAGTGACATCACATAATTAGAGCAGGTGTAACACTGATAGGAAAGTGACATCACATAATTAGAGGAGGTGTCACACTGATAGGAAAGTGACATCACATAAATAGATCAGGTGTCACACTGATAGGAAAGTGACATCACATACTTAGATCAGGTGTAACACTGATAGGAAAGTGACATCACATAATTAGAGTAGGTGTCACACTGATAGGAAAGTGACATCACATAATTAGAGTAGGTGTCACACTGATAGGAAAGTGACATCACATAATTAGATGAGGTGTAACACTGATAGGAAAATGACATCACATAATTAGAGCAGGTGTCACACTGATAGGAAAGTGACATCACATAATTAGAGCAGATGTCACACTGATAGGAAAGTGACATCACATAATTAGAGCAGATGTCACACTGACAGGAAAGTGACATCACATAATTCGATCAGGTGTCACACTGATAGGAAAGGGACATCACATAATTAGATCAGGTGTCACACTAATAGGAAAGTGACATCACATAATTAGATCATGTGTCACACTGATAGGAAAGTGACATCACATAATTCTATCAGGTGTCACACTGATAGGAAAGTGACATCACATAATTAGATCAGGTGTCACACTGATAGGAAAGTGACATCACATAATTAGATCAGGTGTCACACTGATAGGAAAGTGACATCACATAATTAGATCAGGTGTCACACTGATAGGAAAGTGACATCACATAATTAGATCAGGTGTCACACTGATAGGAAAGTGACATCACATAATTAGATCAGGTGTCACACTGATAGGAAAGTGACATCACATAATTAGATCAGGTGTCACACTGATAGGAAAGTGACATCACATAATTAGAGCAGGTGTCACACTGATAGGAAAGTGACATCACATAATTAGATCAGGTGTCACACTGATAGGAAAGTGACATCACATAATTAGATCAGGTGTCACACTGATAGGAAAGTGACATCACATAATTAGATCAGGTGTCACACTGATAGGAAAGTGACATCACATAATTAGATCAGGTGTCACACTGATAGGAAAGTGACATCACATAATTAGATCAGGTGTCACACTGATAGGAAAGTGACATCACATAATTAGATCAGGTGTCACACTGATAGGAAAGTGACATCACATAATTAGATCAGGTGTCACACTGATAGGAAAGTGACATCACATAATTAGATCAGGTGTCACACTGATAGGAAAGTGACATCACATAATTAGAGCAGGTGTCACACTGATAGGAAAGTGACATCACATAATTAGAGTAGGTGTCACACTGATAGGAAAGTGAC
>NW_026511961.1:174507-224131 GCF_027579735.1 Bombina bombina
CACATAATTAGATCAGGTATCACACTGATAGGAAAGTGACATCACATAATTGGAGTAGGTGTCACACTGATAGGAAAGTGACATCACATAATTAGATCAGGTGTAACACTGATAGGAAAATGACATCACATTATTAGAGCAGGTGTCACACTGATAGGAAAGTGACATCACATAAATAGATCAGGCGTCACACTGATAGGAAAGTGACATCACATACTTAGATCAGGTGTCACACTGATAGGAAAGTGACATCACATAATTAGATCAGATGTCACACTGATAGGAAAGTGACATCACATCCTTAGATCAGGTGTCACACTGATAGGAAAGTAACATCAGATAATTAGATCAGGTGTCACACTGATAGGAAAGTGACATCACATACTTAGAACAGGTGTAACACTGATAGGAAAGTGACATCACATAATTAGAGCAGGTGTAACACTGATAGGAATGTGACATCACATAATTAGAGGAGGTGTCACACTGATAGGAAAGTGACATCACATAAATAGATCAGGTGTCACACTGATAGGAAAGTGACATCACATACTTAGATCAGGTGTAACACTGATAGGAAAGTGACATCACATAATTAGAGTAGGTGTCACACTGATAGGAAAGTGACATCACATAATTAGAGTAGGTGTCAATCTGATAGGAAAGTGACATCACATAATTAGATGAGGTGTAACACTGATAGGAAAATGACATCACATAATTAGAGCAGGTGTCACACTGATAGGAAAGTGACATCACATAAATAGATCAGGTGTCACACTGATAGGAAAGTGACATCACATACTTAGATCAGGTGTCACACTGATAGGAAAGTTACATCACATAATTAGATCAGGTGTCACACTGATAGGAAAGTGACATCACATAATTAGAACAGGTGTAACACTGATAGGAAAGTGACATCACATAATTAGAGCAGGTGTCACACTGATAGGAAAGTGACATCACATAATTAGTTAAGGTGTCACACTGATAGGAAAGTGACATCACATAATTAGATCAGGTGTCACACTAATAGGAAAGTTACATCACATAATTAGATCAGGTGTCACACTGATAGGAAAGTGACATCACATAATTAGATCAGGTGTAACACTGATAGGAAAGTGACATCACATAATTAGAGGAGGTGTCACACTGATAGGAAAGTGACATCACATAATTAGATCAGTTGTCACACTGATAGGAAAGTGACATCACATAATTAGAGCAGATGTCACACTGATAGGAAAGTGACATCACATAATTAGATCAGGTGTCACACTGATAGGAAAGTGACATCACATAATTAGAGGAGGAGTCACACTGATAGGAAAGTGACATCACATAATTAGATCAGGTGTCACACTGATAGGAAAGTGACATCACATACTTAGAGCAGGTGTCACACTGGTAGGAAAGTGACATCACATAAAAAGAGCAGGTGTCACACTGATAGGAAAGTGACATCACATACTTAGATCAGGTGTCACACTGATAGGAAAGTGACATCACATAAATAGATCAGGTGTCACACTAATAGGAGAGTGACATCACATAATTAGATCAGGTGTCACACTGATAGGAAAGTGACATCACATAATTAGATCAGGTGCCACACCAATAGGAAAGTGACATCACATAATTAGATCAGGTGTCACACTGATAGGAAAGTGACATCACATAATTAGATCAGGTGTAACACTGATAGGAAAGTGACATCACATAATTAGAGGAGGTGTCACACTGATAGGAAAGTGACATCACATAATTAGATCAGTTGTCACACTGATAAGAAAGTGACATCACATAATTAGAGCAGATGTCACACTGATAGGAAAGTTACATCACATAATTAGAGGAGGTGTCACACTGATAGAAAAGTGACATCACATAATTAGATCAGGTGTCACACTGATAGGAAAGTGACATCACATACTTAGAGCAGGTGTCACACTGGTAGGAAAGTGACATCACATAAAAAGAGCAGGTGTCACACTGATAGGAAAGTGACATCACATGATAATCTGATAATCTATAGCAGAGTTTCACACTGATAGGAATGTCACATCCCATAATAATCGAGAGCTTCTGTCACACATATAGAAAAGTCACACCCTACAAAAATTTAGATCAGATATCACACTGATAGGAAAGTCACATCTAATAATCATCTAGAGCAAGTGTCACACTGATAGGAAAGTCACATCTAATAATGATCTAGAGCAGGTGTCACTCTGATAAGAAAGTCACATCACATGATAATCTAGAGCAGGTGTCACACTGATTGGAAAGTGATATCCAATGATAATCTAGATCAGATATCACACTGATAGAAAAGTAACATCCAATGATAATCTAGATCAGATATCACATTGATAGAAAAGTAACATCCAATGATGATCTAGAGCAGGTGTCACACTGATAAGAAAGTCACATCCAATGATGATCTAGAGCAGGTGTCACACTGATAGGAAAGTTACATCCAATGATAATCTAGAGCAGGTGTTACACTGATAGGAACGTTACATCCAATGATGATCTAGAGCAGGTGTTACACTGATAGGAAAGTTACATCCAATGATGATCTAGAGCAGGTGTCACACTGATAGGAAAGTTACATCCAATCATAAACTAGAGCAGGTGTCACACTGATAGGAAAGTCACATCCAATGATTATCTAGAGCAGGTGTCACACTGATAGGAAAGTTACATACAATGATGATCTAGAGCAGGTGTCACACTGATAGGAAAGTCACATCCAATGATAATCTAGAGCAGGTGTCACACTGATAGGAAAGTTACATACAATGATGATCTAGAGCAGGTGTCACACTGATAAGAAAGTCACATCCAATAATTATCTAGAGCAGGTGTCACACTGATAGGAAAGTTACATCCAATGATAATCTAGAGCAGGTGTTACACTGATAGGAACGTTACATCCAATGATGATCTAGAGCAGGTGTTACACTGATAGTAAATTTACATCCAATCATAATCTAGAGCAGGTGTCACACTGATAGGAAAGTCACATCCAATGATAATCTAGAGCAGGTGTCACACTGATAGGAAAGTTACATACAATGATGATCTAGAGCAGGTGTCACACTGATAGGAAAGTCACATCCAATGATGATCTAGAGCAGGTGTCACACTGATAAGAAAGTCACATCCAATGATGATCTAGAGCAGGTGTCAAACTGATAGGAAAGTTACATCCAATGATAATCTAGAGCAGGTGTTACACTGATAGGAACGTTACATCCAATGATGATCTAGAGCAGGTGTTACACTGATAGGAAAGTTACATCCAATGATGATCTAGAGCAGGTGTCACACTGATAGGAAAGTTACATCCAATCATAATCTAGAGCAGGTGTCACACTGATAGGAAAGTCACATCCAATGATGATCTAGAGCAGGTGTCACACTGATAGGAAAGTTACATCCAATGATAATCTAGAGCAGGTGTTACACTGATAGGAACGTTACATCCAATGATGATCTAGAGCAGGTGTCACACTGATAGGAAAGTTACATCCAATCATAATCTAGAGCAGGTGTCACACTGATAGGAATGTCACATCCAATGATGATCTAGAGCTGGTGTCACATTGATAGGAAAGTCACAACCAATGATGATCTAGAGCAGGTGTCACACTGATAGGAAAGTCACATCCAATGATGATCTAAAGCAGGTGTCACACTGATAGGAAAGTAACATTCAATGATGATCTAGAGCAGGTGTCACACTGATAGGAAAGTTAAATCCAAGGATAATCTGGAGCAGGTGTCACACTTATAGGAAAGTTACATCCAATGATGATCTAGAGCAGGTGTCACACTGATAGGAAAGTAACATCCAATGATCATCTAGAGCAGGTGTCACCCAGATAGGAAAGTTATATCCAATGATAATCTGGAGCAGGTGTCACACTGATAGGAAAGTCACATCTAATGATGATCTAGAGCAGGTGTCACACTGATAGGAAAGTTATATCCAATGATAATCTAGAGCAGGTGTCACACTGATAGGAAAGTTACATCCAATGATGATCTAGAGCAGGTGTCACACTGATAGGAAAGTCACATCTAATAATGATCTAGAGCAGGTGTTACACTGATAGGAACGTTACATCCAATGATGATCTAGAGCAGGTGTCACACTAATAGGAAAGTCACATCTAATAATGAACTAGAGCAAGTGTCACACTGATAGGAAAGTTACATCCAATGATGATCTAGAGCAGGTGTCACACTGATAGGAAAGTCACATCCAATGATTATCTAGAGCAGGTGTCACACTGATAGGAAAGTTACATCCAATGATAATCTGGAGCAGGTGTCACACTAATAGGAAAGTCACATCTAATAATGATCTAGAGCAAGTGTCACACAGATAGGAAAGTTACATCCAATGATGGTCTAGAGCAGGTGTCACACTGATAGGAAAGTCACATCCAATGATGATCTAGAGCAGGTGTCACACTGATAGGAAAGTCACATCCAATGATAATCTAGAGCAGGTGTCACACTAATAGGAAAGTTACATACAATGATGATCTAGAGCAGGTGTCACACTGATAAGAAAGTCACATCCAATAATTATCTAGAGCAGGTGTTACACTGATAGGAACGTTACATCCAATGATGATCTAGAGCAGGTGTTACACTGATAGGAAAGTTACATCCAATGATGATCTAGAGCAGGTGTCACACTGATAGGAAAGCTACATCCAATAATAATCTAGAGCAGGTGTCACACTGATAGGAAAGTCACATTCAATGATAATCTAGAGCAGGTGTCACACTGATAGGAAAGTTACATCCAATCATAATCTAGAGCAGGTGTCACACTGATAGGAAAGTCACATCCAATGATGATCTAGAGCAGGTGTCACACTGATAGGAAAGTTACATCCAATGATAATCTAGAGCAGGTGTTACACTGATAGGAACGTTACATCCAATGATGATCTAGAGCAGGTGTCACACTGATAGGAAAGTTACATCCAATCATAATCTAGAGCAGGTGTCACACTGATAGGAATGTCACATCCAATGATGATCTAGAGCTGGTGTCACATTGATAGGAAAGTCACAACCAATGATGATCTAGAGCAGGTGTCACACTGATAGGAAAGTCACATCCAATGATGATCTAAAGCAGGTGTCACACTGATAGGAAAGTAACATTCAATGATGATCTAGAGCAGGTGTCACACTGATAGGAAAGTTAAATCCAAGGATAATCTGGAGCAGGTGTCACACTTATAGGAAAGTTACATCCAATGATGATCTAGAGCAGGTGTCACACTGATAGGAAAGTAACATCCAATGATCATCTAGAGCAGGTGTCACCCAGATAGGAAAGTTATATCCAATGATAATCTGGAGCAGGTGTCACACTGATAGGAAAGTCACATCTAATGATGATCTAGAGCAGGTGTCACACTGATAGGAAAGTTACATCCAATGATAATCTAGAGCAGGTGTCACACTGATAGGAAAGTTACATCCAATGATGATCTAGAGCAGGTGTCACACTGATAGGAAAGTCACATCTAATAATGATCTAGAGCAGGTGTTACACTGATAGGAACGTTACATCCAATGATGATCTAGAGCAGGTGTCACACTAATAGGAAAGTCACATCTAATAATGAACTAGAGCAAGTGTCACACTGATAGGAAAGTTACATCCAATGATGATCTAGAGCAGGTGTCACACTGATAGGAAAGTCACATCCAATGATTATCTAGAGCAGGTGTCACACTGATAGGAAAGTTACATCCAATGATAATCTGGAGCAGGTGTCACACTAATAGGAAAGTCACATCTAATAATGATCTAGAGCAAGTGTCACACAGATAGGAAAGTTACATCCAATGATGGTCTAGAGCAGGTGTCACACTGATAGGAAAGTCACATCCAATGATGATCTAGAGCAGGTGTCACACTGATAGGAAAGTCACATCCAATGATAATCTAGAGCAGGTGTCACACTGATAGGAAAGTTACATACAATGATGATCTAGAGCAGGTGTCACACTGATAAGAAAGTCACATCCAATAATTATCTAGAGCAGGTGTTACACTGATAGGAACGTTACATCCAATGATGATCTAGAGCAGGTGTTACACTGATAGGAAAGTTACATCCAATGATGATCTAGAGCAGGTGTCACACTGATAGGAAAGCTACATCCAATAATAATCTAGAGCAGGTGTCACACTGATAGGAAAGTCACATTCAATGATAATCTAGAGCAGGTGTCACACTGATAGGAAAGTTACATACAATGATGATCTAGAGCAGGTGTCACACTGATAGGAAAGTCACATCCAATGATGATCTAGAGCAGGTGTCACACTGATAAGAAAGTCACATCCAATGATGATCTAGAGCAGGTGTCAAACTGATAGGAAAGTTACATCCAATGATAATCTAGAGCAGGTGTTACACTGATAGGAACGTTACATCCAATGATGATCTAGAGCAGGTGTTACACTGATAGGAAAGTTACATCCAATGATGATCTAGAGCAGGTGTCACACTGATAGGAAAGTTACATCCAATCATAATCTAGAGCAGGTGTCACACTGATAGGAAAGTTACATCCAATGATGATCTAGAGCAGGTGTCACACTGATAGGAAAGTCACATCTAATAATGATCTAGAGCAGGTGTTACACTGATAGGAACGTTACATCCAATGATGATCTAGAGCAGGTGTTACACTAATAGGAAAGTCACATCTAATAATGATCTAGAGCAAGTGTCACACTGATAGGAAAGTTACATCCAATGATGATCTAGAGCAGGTGTCACACTGATAGGAAAGTCACATCCAATGATTATCTAGAGCAGGTGTCACACTGATAGGAAAGTTACATCCAATGATAATCTGGAGCAGGTGTCACACTAATAGGAAATTCACATCTAATAATGATCTAGAGCAAGTGTCACACAGATAGGAAACTTACATCCAATGATGATCTAGAGCAGGTGTCACACTGATAGGAAAGTCACATCCAATGATGATCTAGAGCAGGTGTCACACTGATAGGAAAGTCACATCCAATGATAATCTAAAGCAGGTGTCACACTGATAGGAAAGTTACATACAATGATGATCTAGAGCAGGTGTCACACTGATAAGAAAGTCACATCCGATAATTATCTAGAGCAGGTGTCACACTGATAGGAAAGTTATATCCAATGATAATCTAGAGCAGGTGTTACACTGATAGGAACGTTACATCCAATGATGATCTAGAGCAGGTGTTACACTGATAGGAAAGTTACATCCAATGATGATCTAGAGCAGGTGTCACACTGATAGGAAAGTTACATCCAATCATAATCTAGAGCAGGTGTCACACTGATAGGAAAGTCACATCCAATGATAATCTAGAGCAGGTGTCACACTGATAGGAAAGTTACATCCAATGATGATCTAGAGCAGGTGTCACACTGATAGGAAAGTCACATCCAATGATGATCTAGAGCAGGTGTCACACTGATAAGAAAGTCACATCCAATGATGATCTAGAGCAGGTGTCAAACTGATAGGAAAGTTACATCCAATGATAATTTAGAGCAGGTGTTACACTAATAGGAACGTTACATCCAATGATGATCTAGAGCAGGTGTTACACTGATAGGAAAGTTACATCCAATGATGATCTAAAGCAGGTGTCACACTGATAGGAAAGTTACATCCAATGATAATCTGGAGCAGGTGTCACACTAATAGGAAAGTCACATCTAATAATGATCTAGAGCAAGTGTCACACAGATAGGAAAGTTACATCCAATGATGATATAGAGCAGGTGTCACACTGATAGGAAAGTCACATCCAATGATGATCTAGAGCAGGTGTCACACTGATAGGAAAGTCACATCCAATGATAATCTAGAGCAGGTGTCACACTGATAGGAAAGTTACATACAATGATGATCTAGAGCAGGTGTCACACTGATAAGAAAGTCACATCCAATAATTATCTAGAGCAGGTGTTACACTGATAGGAACGTTACATCCAATGATGATCTAGAGCAGGTGTTACACTGATAGGAAAGTTACATCCAATGATGATCTAGAGCAGGTGTCACACTGATAGGAAAATTACATCCAATCATAATCTAGAGCAGGTGTCACACTGATAGGAAAGTCACATCCAATGATAATCTAGAGCAGGTGTCACACTGATAGGAAAGTTACATACAATGATGATCTAGAGCAGGTGTCACACTGATAGGAAAGTCACATCCAATGATGATCTAGAGCAGGTGTCACACTGATAAGGAAGTCACATCCAATGATGATCTAGAGCAGGTGTCAAACTGATAGGAAAGTTACATCCAATGATAATCTAGAGCAGGTGTTACACTGATAGGAACGTTACATCCAATGATGATCTAGAGCAGGTGTTACACTGATAGGAAAGTTACATCCAATGATGATCTAGAGCAGGTGTCACACTGATAGGAAAGTTACATCCAATCATAATCTAGAGCAGGTGCCACACTGATAGGAAAGTCACATCCAATGATGATCTAGAGCAGGTGTCACACTGATAGGAAAGTTATATCCAATGATAATCTGGAGCAGGTGTCACACTGATAGGAAAGTCACATCCAATGATGATCTAGAGCAGGTGTCACACTGATAGGAAAGTCACATCTAATAATGATCTAGAGCAGGTGTTACACTGATAGGAATGTTACATCCAATGATGATCTAGAGCAGGTGTTACACTAATAGGAAAGTCACATCTAATAATGATCTAGAGCAAGTGTCACACTGATAGGAAAGTTACATCCAATGATGATCTAGAGCAGGTGTCACACTGATAGGAAAGTCACATCCAATGATTATCTAGAGCAGGTGTCACACTGATAGGAAAGTTACATCCAATGATACTCTGGAGCAGGTGTCACACTAATAGGAAAGTCACATCTAATAATGATCTAGAGCAAGTGTCACACAGATAGGAAAGTGACATCCAATGATGATCTAGAGCAGGTGTCACACTGATAGGAAAGTCACATCCAATGATGATCTAGAGCAGGTGTCACACTGATAGGAAAGTCACATCCAATGATAATCTAGAGCAGGTGTCACACTGATAGGAAAGTTACATACAATGATAATATAGAGCAGGTGTCACACTGATAAGAAAGTCACATCCAATAATTATCTAGAGCAGGTGTCACACTGATAGGAAAGTTAGATCCAATGATAATCTAGAGCAGGTGTTACACTGATAGGAACGTTACATCCAATGATGATCTAGGGCAGGTGTTACACTGATAGGAAAGTTACATCCAATGATGATCTAGAGCAGGTGTCACACTGATAGGAAAGTTACATCCAATCATAATCTAGAGCAGGTGTCACACTGATAGGAAAGTCACATCCAATGATAATCTAGAGCAGGTGTCACACTGATAGAAAAGTTACATACAATGATGATCTAGAGCAGGTGTCACACTGATAGGAAAGTCACATCCAATGATGATCTAGAGCAGGTGTCACACTGATAGGAAAGTCACATCCAATGATGATCTAGAGCAGGTGTCAAACTGATAGGAAAGTTACATCCAATGATAATCTAGAGCAGGTGTCACACTGATAGGAAAGTTACATCCAATGATAATCTGGAGCAGGTGTCACACTAATAGGAAAGTCACATCTAATAATGATCTAGAGCAAGTGTCACACAGATAGGAAAGTTACATCCAATGATGGTCTAGAGCAGGTGTCACACTGATAGGAAAGTCACATCCAATGATGATCTAGAGCAGGTGTCACACTGATAGGAAAGTCACATCCAATGATAATCTAGAGCAGGTGTCACACTAATAGGAAAGTTACATACAATGATGATCTAGAGCAGGTGTCACACTGATAAGAAAGTCACATCCAATAATTATCTAGAGCAGGTGTTACACTGATAGGAACGTTACATCCAATGATGATCTAGAGCAGGTGTTACACTGATAGGAAAGTTACATCCAATGATGATCTAGAGCAGGTGTCACACTGATAGGAAAGCTACATCCAATAATAATCTAGAGCAGGTGTCACACTGATAGGAAAGTCACATTCAATGATAATCTAGAGCAGGTGTCACACTGATAGGAAAGTTACATACAATGATGATCTAGAGCAGGTGTCACACTGATAGGAAAGTCACATCCAATGATGATCTAGAGCAGGTGTCACACTGATAAGAAAGTCACATCCAATGATGATCTAGAGCAGGTGTCAAACTGATAGGAAAGTTACATCCAATGATAATCTAGAGCAGGTGTTACACTGATAGGAACGTTACATCCAATGATGATCTAGAGCAGGTGTTACACTGATAGGAAAGTTACATCCAATGATGATCTAGAGCAGGTGTCACACTGATAGGAAAGTTACATCCAATCATAATCTAGAGCAGGTGTCACACTGATAGGAAAGTTACATCCAATGATGATCTAGAGCAGGTGTCACACTGATAGGAAAGTCACATCTAATAATGATCTAGAGCAGGTGTTACACTGATAGGAACGTTACATCCAATGATGATCTAGAGCAGGTGTTACACTAATAGGAAAGTCACATCTAATAATGATCTAGAGCAAGTGTCACACTGATAGGAAAGTTACATCCAATGATGATCTAGAGCAGGTGTCACACTGATAGGAAAGTCACATCCAATGATTATCTAGAGCAGGTGTCACACTGATAGGAAAGTTACATCCAATGATAATCTGGAGCAGGTGTCACACTAATAGGAAATTCACATCTAATAATGATCTAGAGCAAGTGTCACACAGATAGGAAACTTACATCCAATGATGATCTAGAGCAGGTGTCACACTGATAGGAAAGTCACATCCAATGATGATCTAGAGCAGGTGTCACACTGATAGGAAAGTCACATCCAATGATAATCTAAAGCAGGTGTCACACTGATAGGAAAGTTACATACAATGATGATCTAGAGCAGGTGTCACACTGATAAGAAAGTCACATCCGATAATTATCTAGAGCAGGTGTCACACTGATAGGAAAGTTATATCCAATGATAATCTAGAGCAGGTGTTACACTGATAGGAACGTTACATCCAATGATGATCTAGAGCAGGTGTTACACTGATAGGAAAGTTACATCCAATGATGATCTAGAGCAGGTGTCACACTGATAGGAAAGTTACATCCAATCATAATCTAGAGCAGGTGTCACACTGATAAGAAAGTCACATCCAATGATAATCTAGAGCAGGTGTCACACTGATAGGAAAGTTACATCCAATGATGATCTAGAGCAGGTGTCACACTGATAGGAAAGTCACATCCAATGATGATCTAGAGCAGGTGTCACACTGATAAGAAAGTCACATCCAATGATGATCTAGAGCAGGTGTCAAACTGACAGGAAAGTTACATCCAATGATAATTTAGAGCAGGTGTTACACTAATAGGAACGTTACATCCAATGATGATCTAGAGCAGGTGTTACACTGATAGGAAAGTTACATCCAATGATGATCTAAAGCAGGTGTCACACTGATAGGAAAGTTACATCCAATGATAATCTGGAGCAGGTGTCACACTAATAGGAAAGTCACATCTAATAATGATCTAGAGCAAGTGTCACACAGATAGGAAAGTTACATCCAATGATGATCTAGAGCAGGTGTCACACTGATAGGAAAGTCACATCCAATGATGATCTAGAGCAGGTGTCACACTGATAGGAAAGTCACATCCAATGATAATCTAGAGCAGGTGTCACACTGATAGGAAAGTTACATACAATGATGATCTAGAGCAGGTGTCACACTGATAAGAAAGTCACATCCAATAATTATCTAGAGCAGGTGTTACACTGATAGGAACGTTACATCCAATGATGATCTAGAGCAGGTGTTACACTGATAGGAAAGTTACATCCAATGATGATCTAGAGCAGGTGTCACACTGATAGGAAAATTACATCCAATCATAATCTAGAGCAGGTGTCACACTGATAGGAAAGTCACATCCAATGATAATCTAGAGCAGGTGTCACACTGATAGGAAAGTTACATACAATGATGATCTAGAGCAGGTGTCACACTGATAGGAAAGTCACATCCAATGATGATCTAGAGCAGGTGTCACACTGATAAGGAAGTCACATCCAATGATGATCTAGAGCAGGTGTCAAACTGATAGGAAAGTTACATCCAATGATAATCTAGAGCAGGTGTTACACTGATAGGAACGTTACATCCAATGATGATCTAGAGCAGGTGTTACACTGATAGGAAAGTTACATCCAATGATGATCTAGAGCAGGTGTCACACTGATAGGAAAGTTACATCCAATCATAATCTAGAGCAGGTGCCACACTGATAGGAAAGTCACATCCAATGATGATCTAGAGCAGGTGTCACACTGATAGGAAAGTTATATCCAATGATAATCTGGAGCAGGTGTCACACTGATAGGAAAGTCACATCCAATGATGATCTAGAGCAGGTGTCACACTGATAGGAAAGTCACATCTAATAATGATCTAGAGCAGGTGTTACACTGATAGGAATGTTACATCCAATGATGATCTAGAGCAGGTGTTACACTAATAGGAAAGTCACATCTAATAATGATCTAGAGCAAGTGTCACACTGATAGGAAAGTTACATCCAATGATGATCTAGAGCAGGTGTCACACTGATAGGAAAGTCACATCCAATGATTATCTAGAGCAGGTGTCACACTGATAGGAAAGTTACATCCAATGATACTCTGGAGCAGGTGTCACACTAATAGGAAAGTCACATCTAATAATGATCTAGAGCAAGTGTCACACAGATAGGAAAGTGACATCCAATGATGATCTAGAGCAGGTGTCACACTGATAGGAAAGTCACATCCAATGATGATCTAGAGCAGGTGTCACACTGATAGGAAAGTCACATCCAATGATAATCTAGAGCAGGTGTCACACTGATAGGAAAGTTACATACAATGATAATATAGAGCAGGTGTCACACTGATAAGAAAGTCACATCCAATAATTATCTAGAGCAGGTGTCACACTGATAGGAAAGTTAGATCCAATGATAATCTAGAGCAGGTGTTACACTGATAGGAACGTTACATCCAATGATGATCTAGGGCAGGTGTTACACTGATAGGAAAGTTACATCCAATGATGATCTAGAGCAGGTGTCACACTGATAGGAAAGTTACATCCAATCATAATCTAGAGCAGGTGTCACACTGATAGGAAAGTCACATCCAATGATAATCTAGAGCAGGTGTCACACTGATAGAAAAGTTACATACAATGATGATCTAGAGCAGGTGTCACACTGATAGGAAAGTCACATCCAATGATGATCTAGAGCAGGTGTCACACTGATAGGAAAGTCACATCCAATGATGATCTAGAGCAGGTGTCAAACTGATAGGAAAGTTACATCCAATGATAATCTAGAGCAGGTGTCACACTGATAGAAACGTTACATCCAATGATGATCTACAGCAGGTGTTACACTGATAGGAAAGTTACATCCAATGATGATCTAGAGCAGGTGTCACACTGATAGGAAAGTCACATCCAATGATGATCTAAAGCAGGTGTCACACTGATAGGAAAGTAACATTCAATGATGATCTAGAGCAGGTGTCACACTGATAGGAAAGTTACATCCAATGATAATCTGGAGCAGGTGTCACACTTATAGGAAAGTTACATCCAATGATGATCTAGAGCAGGTGTCACACTGATAGGAAAGTAACATCCAATGATCATCTAGAGCAGGTGTCACCCAGATAGGAAAGTTATATCCAATGATAATCTGGAGCAGGTGTCACACTGATAGGAAAGTCACATCTAATGATGATCTAGAGCAGGTGTCACACTGATAGGAAAGTTATATCCAATGATAATCTGGAGCAGGTGTCACACTGATAGGAAAGTTACATCCAATGATGATCTAGAGCAGGTGTCACACTGATAGGAAAGTCACATCTAATAATGATCTAGAGCAGGTGTTAAACTGATAGGAAAGTTACATCCAATGATGATCTAGAGCAGGTGTCACACTAATAGGAAAGTCACATCTAATAATGATCTAGAGCAAGTGTCACACTGATAGGAAAGTTACATCCAATGATGATCTAGAGCAGGTGTCACACTGATAGGAAAGTCAAATCCAATGATGATCTAGAGCAGGTGTCACACTGATAGGAAAGTCACATCCAATGATAATCTAGAGCAGGTGTCACACTGATAGGAAAGTAACATCTAATGATTATCTAGAGCTGGTGTCACACTGATAGGAAAGTGACAGTCAATGATGATCTAGAGCAGGTGTCACACTGATAGGAAAGTAACATACCATAATAATCTAAAGCTGGTGTCACACTGATAGGAAAGTTACATCTAATGATGATCTAGAGCAGGTGTAACACTGATAGGAAAGTGACATCACATACTTAGAACAGGTGTAACACTGATAGGAAAGTGACATCACATAATTAGATCAGGTATCACACTGATAGGAAAGTGACATCCAATGATGATCTAGAGCATGTGTAACACTGATAGGAAAGTGACATCACATACTTAGAGCAGGTGTAACACTGATAGGAAAGTGACATCACATAATTAGATCAGGTATCACACTGATAGGAAAGTGACATCACATAAATAGATCAGGTGTCACACTGATAGAAAAGTGACATCACATACTTAGATCAGGTATCACACTTATAGGAAAGTGACATCACATAAATAGATCAGGTGTCACACTGATAGGAAAGTGACATCACATACTTAGATCAGGTGTAACACTGATAGGAAAGTGACATCACATAATTAGATCAGGTGTCACACTGATAGGAAAGTGACATCACATAATTAGATAAGGAGTCACACTGATAGGAAAGTGACATCACATAATCAGATCAGGTGTCACACTAATAGGAAAGTGACATCACATAATTAGATCAGGTGTCACACTGATAAGAAAGTGACATCACATAATTAGATCAGGTATCACACTAATAGGAAAGTGACATCACATAATTAGAGGAGGTGTCACACTGGTAGGAAAGTGACATCACAAAATTAAATCAGTTGTCACACTGATAGGAAAGTGACATCACATAATTAGAGCAGGTGTCACACTGATAGGAAAGTGACATCACATAATTAGATCAGGAGTCACACTGACAGGAAAGTGACATCACATACTTAGAGCAGGTGTCACACTGATAGGAAAGTGACATCACATAAAAAGAGCAGGTGTCACACTGATAGGAAAGTGACATCACATGATAATCTGATAATCTATAGCAGAGTTTCACACTGATAGGAATGTCACATCCCATAATAATCTAGAGCTTCTGTCACACATATAGAAAAGTCACATCCTACAAAAATCTAGATCAGATATCACACTGATAGGAAAGTCACATCTAATAATGATCTAGAGCAAGTGTCACACTGATAGGAAAGTCACATCTAATAATGATCTAGAGCATTTGTCACACTGATAAGAAAGTCACATCACATGATAATCTAGAGCAGGTATCACACTGATAAGAAAGTCACATCTAATGATTATCTTTCTAGAGCAAGTGTCACACTGATAGGAAAGTCACATCACATGATAATCTAGAGCAGGTGTCACACTGATAGGAAAGTTACATACAATGATGATCTAGAGCAGGTGTCACACTGATAGGAAAGACACATCCAATGATGATCTAGAGCAGGTGTCACACTGAAATGAAAGTAACATCCAATGATAATCTAGATCAGATATCACACTGATAGGAAAGTAACATCCAATGATGATCTAGAGCATGTGTCACACTGATAAGAAAGTCACATCTAATGATTATCTTTCTAGAGCAAGTGTCACACTGATAGGAAAGTCACATCACATGATAATCTAGAGCAGGTGTCACACTGATAGGAAAGTTACATACAATGATGATCTAGAGCAGGTGTCACACTGATAGGAAAGACACATCCAATGATGATCTAGAGCAGGTGTCACACTGATAAGAAAGTCACATCCAATGATGATCTAGAGCAGGTGTCACACTGATAGGAAAGTTACATCCAATGATAATCTAGAGCAGGTGTTACACTGATAGGAACTTTACATCCAATGATGATCTAGAGCAGGTGTTATACTGATAGGAAAGTTACATCCAATGATTATCTAGAGCAGGAGTCACACTGATAGGAAAGTTACATCCAATGATGATCTAGAGCAGGTGTCACACTGATAGGAAAGTCACATCCAATGATAATCTAAAGCAGATGTCACACTGATAGGAAAGTTATATCCAATGATGATCTAGAGCAGGTGTCACACTGATAGGAAAGTCAAATCCAATGATGATCTAGAGCTGGTGTCACACTGATAGGAAAGTCACATCCAATGATAATCTAAAGCAGGTGTCACACTGATAGGAAAGTAACATTCAATGATGATCTAGAGCAGGTGTCACACTGATAGGAAAGTCACATCCATTGATAATCTAAAGCAGGTGTCACACTGATAGGAAAGTAACATTCAATGATGATCTAGAGCAGGTGTTACACTGATAGGAAAGTCACATCCAATAATAATCTAGAGCAGGTGTCACACTGATAGGAAAGTTGCATCCAATGATGATCTAGAGCAGGTGTTACACTGATAGGAAAGTTACATCCAATGATGATCTAGAGCAGGTGTTACACTGATAGGAAAGATACATCCAATGATGATCTAGAGCAGGTGTCACACTGATAGGAAAGTTACATCCAATGATGAACTAGAGCAGGTGTCAAACTGATAGGAAAGTCACATCTAATGATAATCTAGAGCAGTTGTTACACTGATAGGAAAGTTACATCTAATGATGATCTAGAGCAGGTGTTACACTGATAGGAAAGTTACATCCAATGATGATCTAGAGCAGGTGTCACACTGATAGGAAAGTTACATCCAATGATGAACTAGAGCTGGTGTCACACTTATAAGAAAGTTACATCCAATGATAATCTAGAGCAAGTGTCACACTGATAGGAAAGTCACATCCAATGATGATCTAGAGCTGGTGTCACATTGATAGGAAAGTCACATCCAATGATAATCTAAAGCAGGTGTCACACTGATAAGAATGTCACATCCAATGATAATCTAGAGCAGGTGTCACACTGATAGGAAAGTTACATCCAATGATGATCTAGAGCAGGTGTCACACTGATAGGAAAGTAACATTCAATGATGATCTAGACCAGGTGTCACACTGATAGGAAAGTCACATCCAATGATAATCTAGAGCAGGTGTCACACTGATAGGAAAGTTACATCCAATGATGATCTAGAGCAGGTGTCACACTGATAGGAAAGTAACATCCAATGATGATCTAGAGCAGGTGTCACCCAGATAGGAAAGTTACATCCAATGATAATCTGGAGCAGGTGTCACACTGATAGGAAAGTCACATCTAATAATGATCTAGAGCAAGTGTCACACTGATAGGAAAGTTACATCCAATGATGATCTAGAGCAGGTGTCACACTGATAGGAACGTAACATACCATAATAATCTAAAGCAGGTGTCACACTGATAGGAAAGTAACATTCAATGATGATCTGAACCAGGTGTCACACTGATAAGAAAGTCACATCCAATAATAATCTAGAGCAAGTGTCACACTGATAGGAAAGTAACATTCAATGATGATCTGAACCAGGTGTCACACTGATAAGAAAGTCACATCCAATAATAATCTAGAGCAGGTGTTACACTGATAGGAAAGTTACATCCAATGATGATCTAGAGCAGGTGTTACACTGATAGGAAAGTTACATCCAATGATGATCTAGAGCAGGTGTCACACTGATAAGAAAGTCACATCCAATAATAATCTAGAGAAGATGTCACACTGAAAAGAAAGTCACATCCAATGATGATCTAGAGCAGCTGTCACACTGATAGGAAAGTCACATCCAATGATGATCTAGAGCAGGTGTCACCCAGTTAGGAAAGTTACATCCAATGATAATCTGGAGCAGGTGTCACACTAATAGGAAAGTCACATCTAATAATGACCTAGAGCAAGTGTCACACTTATAGGAAAGTTACATCCAATGATGATCTAGAGCAGGTGTCACACTGATAGGAAAGTCACATCCAATGATGATCTAGAGCAGGTGTCACACTGATAGGAAAGTAACATTCAATGATGATCTAGAGCAGGTGTCACACTGATAGGAAAGTAACATACCATAATAATCCAAAGCAGGTGTCACACTGATAGGAAAGTCACATCCAATGATAATCTAGAGCAGGTGTTACACTGATAGGAAAGTCACATCCAATGATGATCTAGAGCAGGTGTCACACTGATAGGAAAGTCACATCCAATGATGATCTAGAGCAGGTGTCACACTGATAGGAAAGTAACATACCATAATAATCTAGAGCTTCTGTCACACTGATTGGAAAGTTACATCTAATGATAATCTAGAGCAGGTGTCACACTGATAAGAAAGTCACATCCAATGATGATCTAGAGCAGGTGTCACACTGATAGAAAAGTTACTTCCAATAATAATCTAAAGCAGGTGTCACACTGATAGGATAGTTACATCCAATAATAATCTAGAGCAAGTGTTACACTGATAGGAAAGTCACATCCAATGATGATCTAGAGCAAGTGTCACACTGATAGGAAAGTTACATCCAATGATGATCTAGAGCAGGTGTCACACTGATAGGAAAGTAACATCCAATGATGATCTAGAGCTGGTGTCACACTGATAAGAAAATCACATCCAATGATAATCTAGAGTAGTTGTCACACTGATAGGAAAGTCACATCCAATGATAATCTGGAGAAGGTGTCACACTGATAAGAAAGTCACACCCAATGATAATCTAAAGCAGATGTCACACTGATAGGAAAGTCACATCCAATGATGATCTAGAGCTGGTGTCACACTGATAAGAAAGTCACATCCAATAATAATCTAGAGCAGGTGTCACACTGATAGGAAAGTTACATCCAATGATAATCTGTAGCAGGTATCACACTGATAAGAACGTCACATCCAATAATAATCTAGAGCTGGTGTCACACTGATAGGAAAGTCACATCCAATGATAATCTAGAGCAGGTGTCACACTGATAGGAAAGTCACATCCAATAATAATCTAGAGCTGGTGTCACACTGATAAGAAAGTTACATCCAATAATAATCTAGAGCAGGTGTCACACTGATAGGAAAGTCACATCCAATAATAATCTAGAGCAGGTGTCACACTGATAGGAAAGTTACATCCAATGATAATCTAAAGCAGGTGTCACACTGATAGGAAAGTCACATCCAATGATGATCTAGAGCAGGTGTCACACTGATAGGAAAGTCACATCCAATGATGATCTAGAGCAAGTGTCACACTGATAGGAAAGTCACATTCAATGATAATCTAGAGCAGGTGTCACACTGATAGGAAAGTCACATCTAATGATAATCTAGAGCAGGTGTCACACTGATAGGAAAGTCACATCTAATGATAATCTAAAGCAGGTGTCACACTGATAGGAAAGTCACATCCAATGATCATCTAGAGCAGGTGTCACACTGATAGGAAAGTCACATTCAATGATAATCTAGAGCAGGTGTCACACTGATAGGAAAGTCACATCTAATGATAATCTAGAGCAGGTGTCACACTGATAGGAAAGTCACATCTAATGATAATCTAGAACAGGTGTCACACTGATAGGAAAGTCACATTCAATGATAATCTAGAGCAGGTGTCACACTGATAGGAAAGTCACATCTAATGATAATCTAGAGCAGGTGTCACACTGATAGGAAAGTCACATCCAATGATGATCTAGAGCAGGTGTCAAACTGATAGGAAAGTCAAATCCAATGATTCTCTGGAGCAGGTGCCACACTGATAGGAATGTCACATCCAATGATGATCTAGAGCAGGTGTGCACTGATAAGAAAGTCACATACCATAATAATCAAGAGCAGGTGTCACACAGATAGGTAGGTCACAACTTATGCTAGATATTATTATTATTATTTACTGTTTTATAGAATTTCAGATTCTCCAAAAATTAGAACAGCTGTAGGTATGATTTTAAAGAATTGAACACTGTCTTCTGCTAAATTTATACATCCAAAAGATAATAAAATTGTGCAATATTGCCAGTACAGCAAACAGATACATTCACACATTAAGAGCACCCGAAATGGTAATATTAATGTGTTATGGTTAGATGTCAAGGCCTACACTTGATGTAATGTTTTGATGACTTACCTAGGCTTGTACTAGTTTGATGATGTCACTTACACTTGCTTTGATGACTTGACCTTTGTGTGATATGATTTTTTGATGAACAGATCTACAACTGATTAATGGTTAGATGACCTGACCTACACTTGATGTCATGTCTTGATGACCTTACCTAGAATTTATGTAATAGTTTGATAACATCTCCTACACATGATATGATGGTTAGATTGCATGTTCTACACATGATACAGTAGTTTGCTGACCTTACACAAGATGGTTAAATTGATGACTTGACCTAAGAGTGATGTGATGGTTTAATTAATTGACCTACACATGATGTGATTGCTTGGTCACCTGGTTTACGCAAGATGGGGTTTTGATGACTTGATATGTATATTTCTGCATAATGTCCCACCTAAGCCTTTATATCACTGTTTACAGATTTTTATATCCTGTGTAGGTCTGTATATGCAGAGATGTGCAGATGATGGAAAATCTGTATCCAGTCTTTTCCATTCAACATATTTTTGTACTCAACTTAGCGTTTGAGTTTATGAAAAACATTATGTGCTCTTTAACACTTACATGATATTACATGAGTCTTGTAATTGCTTTAGGCACTAGGGCAAGGTCATGATGAAGCCACGTGTCTCATAAATGTATTCTTGCTTTTGTCCTCCAGAGACTCTGACAGCTGCCAAAGAGGAGAAGTTAGAAATCCAGACAACTCTTGACCAGACCCTGTTGGAGCTGAACAATATGTGATGGATAAACACATTTTTGGAACTGTCCTGAGACCACTTTAAATCCCCACACATTGTTTTCCTTGAATAGGATTATTCCACCTCTCCTTTTTTAACTTTTTAACTGATTCCAAACTAATATTTCTTACGTTTAATTATTTATTAGAAGTGATGTTCCAACAATAGCTGGTATCAATGTCCTCTCCAAGTAATATCATCTGATTATGTTCCTTCACATCGCACTTGAGTCAATAAGAGGACAGTCTCCAGTAGCACTGTACCACCACATTCCCATACATCTATAATGAATGAGTAAACCATTCCCTTTATTCATGCACCATTACATTCCTCTTCTACTGAAGCCAATGGGAAGATTACCTATTACCCCCCTGCACATTCCTGTGTTCACCAGTCACCAATAAGACATTACTCAGTATCCGCTGCACTATAACATTTCAATTACATTTGCACTTAATGAGAGTACTGCCCCAGTATCCCTTGCACCATCACCTCTTTTTAAAGAAAATTAAAAAATATAGAAAAGCTTTCTTAGTATCTACTTAAACCATCAGATACATGAGTCCTTTTAAATATTACAATAAGCAGCTGAAATTTGCTGTGTCCTAACCATGTTATTCACATTACCTACAATGTTCTGAGCCAAAGTAATTTCCCCTTGACATGGTAGATTTAGTTCTTTAGGCTCATGGACCCAAGAAGACAGGCTGTGTACAACCAGACACTTGGCACTGTTGTGGGGCTTCCCACAGTGATAAACATACAGTATATTGTTTATTACCAGTTTTCATAGTTTGCCACAAATAAACCAAATATTTTTTTTAATGGTTGAGGTTTGTTGTATTCTCTTCTTTATATATCAAACTATGGTTTCCATTTATCTCACCTCATTTACCGTGATCATTCAGATTTGACCACTGCTATTATGATATTTAGGTGAAACTGAGGAGTATTTTGGATAGTCTGGGACAACAAGGGATTTCGGATACATTTTGGATGTATTTTGTAGAATGCATTTGGTAGAGAGATTTAGAATAGACTAAGATGTGTAATATACGAATTTATGGGGTACTTTACATTTTCTTATGAAAGATGCAGATAGGATAGAGTAGAATCAGATAATATTGCAACTATTCAGATAAACTAGTGCATAAGATTCAGATGAACTTGTACAGGAGAAAGATACATTTGACGACTGGGATAATGTTTTATTATTATGACTCACAGATATATGCAGAGATTACCAGAATAATCAACATGAGCTCCATATTCCAGCTGTAACTATATTTTTAACATGTTCATCTTCCTTATACCCTTTCTCCTAATTAATATTCTTTTCATGACCTCCCAATGGACCTTAGGTCCTTTCTGGATCCTTAATTTGCTAAGACTGACATCTTAAGATCCTACTGTTACTTATAACCTTATTGCTATATTCACAATGAGGAAACAAACTACCCTACATTATTTTAGTTATCAGCTTTTTCTTTCATAAAGGTGATGAGAGTCCATGAGCTATTACTCATGGGAATTCCACTTCTGGCCACATGGAGAAGGCAAAGATTCCCAAAACTCCAAGAGCTCTTTAATCACTCCCACATTACTGTTAAACCAATCTTATATTTGCCTCCACAAGAGGAAAGTGAAGAATTGAGGTGCTCCTTTTTTTTGAGAGGGGATCTCAGATTGATTTCAGGCACATCCCCCCCTCAGAGAGCTGCTATTTGGTACAGAGGGGAGTTTTGTAGTATTGGGTAGTGACACATTTTCAGCCAGTGAGGCGTTAGTCACAAGTCTACCATAGGTGTTGCAGGGACTGGTCCCTTAGCCTCCTCCTGTTGGGTTGTTGTTATACTCCACACAAACAGATCCTCTGCTGTCACTCATACAGCATTGGATAGGCTATCTACAGCAGAGTGGGTGCTTGTCAAGTAAGTGAGAATTTGCTCTAGGATTTAAGGATTTTGTGCACTCAACTATTTCTCAAATGTTGACGGCTATGCCTCCTCAAAGTAAGCTCAAGATGTTGGTTTTTGACAACCCTCCCTCTAGCATTTCTAATTTTATAAGTCTAGATCTGCTAACTCGCACGGAAACAGGGCGAGTTAGCCCCATTTGGGGCATAGTAAATCGGCCCCTATGCCTGGTATTCCTTTTAATTCAGCTATAAAATTTAAAAAGATGCTTTCTTTACCTGCTTCTAGCTTAGAAGTTGAAGGTACTATTCCAAAGGTGGATGATCCTATTTCTACCTTGGCTAAATGTACTTCTATTCCTCTTGAGGATAGTACTTCTTTTAAGGACCCTATGGATAGGAAGTTGGAATCTTTTCAAAGAAGGACTTTTCAGCAAGCAGGGTTTCTTTTCAGACCAGCAACTAGTATTGCTTTTGTTGCAGCAGCTTCTACTCTTTGGTGTGACAGCTTATCTGAGCAGTTGTTAGTTAAATCTGTTGGTAGTGATTATTTTTTAAATCACTTGAATCTCTCAAGGTCAGCTAATGGTTTAATTTGTGATGCTTTTGTTGACATTATTAAGATTAATGCCAAAAATATGGCTAGCAGTCTTGACCAGAATGGCCTTGTGGTTGAAATCATTATTAGCTGAGATGCTTTCTTAGTCGAGACTTTTAACTCTTCCTTTTCATTGAAAGATTTTGTTCGGCCTTGTCTTGAGGCAATTATTTCTACTGTGACTGGAGATAAACAAGCTTTTCTTCCTCAGGACAGAAAGTATAAGAGAAAGAATAGGGCTACTCTCCATTTATTTTCCTGTAATTTTAGGAACCAAAAACGTCTTCGCAAAAAGCAGGATTCTTCCATAGCCTCCTGAAAGTACAATTAAAGGGACACTCCTATTATCAAATTTTCTTCATTCTCTTGGTATCTTTATTTGAAATGCAAGAATGTAAGTTTAGATGCCGGCCCATTTTTGGTGAACCTGGGTTGTCCTTGCTGATTGGTGGATAAATTCATCCACCAATAAAAAAAGTGCTGTCCAGAGTACTGAAACCAAAAAAAGCTTAGATGCCTTCTTTTTCAAATAATGATAGTAAGAGAACGAAGAAAAATTGATAATAGGAGTAAATTAGAAAGTTGCTTAAAATTGCATGCTCTTTCTGAATTACAAAAGAAAAAAATTGGGTTCAGTGTCCCTTTAATATTGGAAAAAGGTTAAACAGTCCAAAAAGCATTCTACCTCTACTAAGTCATAATGAAGGTAGAACCCCTGATTCAGAGTTTCTGGTAAGGGGCATATTGTGTCTTTTTCAGGAGGTTTTGTCTCAGTCAGTTCAAGATATAGGGGCCGATTTATCAATGTCTGGCAGACAAGAGACATCACTGAATGCCGACAGCATACGCTGTCCGCATTTAACATTGCACAAGCGGTTCTGGTGAAATGCTTGTGCAATGCCGCCCCCTGCAGATTCGCAGCCAATCGGCCACTAGCAGGGGGTGTCAATCAACCCGATCGTACACGATCGGGCGGATTGCTGTCCACCACTTCAAAAGAGGCATATGAATTAAGGAGCAGCGGTCTTAAGTTTGATAAATCGGCCCCATAGTTGACTAGGGATACAGAATAGGTTTCAAGACCTCCCCGGGGAAGGTTTCTTCTGTTCCATGTTCCAAGGGATGCTGTAAAGGGCCTTTTTCAGTAAGTCTTAGATCTCGAATCTATAAGGACAATAGTCCCAGTACCAGTTTTGGAACAAGGCCAGAAGTTTTATTCCAACCTCTTTATTGTTCCCAAGAAGGAGGAAACTTACAGGCCAGTTCTGGATTTAAAGACTTTAAACAGATTTCTCAGTTTCCCTACCAAGATGGAAAAAATTCGGACTATTCTATCTCTTGTTCAACAGAAGCAGTTTATGTCTACAATAGTTTTGAAGGATGCTTATCTTCATATTCCTATACTCATCAGTTTCTAAGATTTGCATTCCAGGACAAATATTTTCAGTTTGTTGCTCTTCCATTTGGTCTTAATACTGCTCCCATAATTTTACCAAGGTGCTGGGAACTCTCTTATTTGTGATAAGAGCTCAGGGTATTTGGAAGTTCCTTATCTGGACAATATCTTGGTACCGGCTCCATCGTAACATTTAACATGTCTCATACCAACAGTCTGTTATTTTTTTCAAAGACATGGTTGAAAAATCAACCCAAAGAGTTCTCTTTCTCCTCTAACTAGGTTCACATCCCTAGGTGTCATTATAGACTCAACAACTATTAGACTTTATTTGACAGATCAAAGGAGACTAAAGTTATTTACAGCTTGTTCAAATCTTCTGTCTGTTCCTTTTCCATAAGTAGATCTTTGTATTGAAGTGTTAGGTTTGATGATAGCAGCATCAGATGCTATTCCATTTTCTCAGTTTCACTTGAGACCTCTCCAGCTTTGTATGCTTTTTCTCTCTTAGCAAATCCTTCTAGATTTCAGAGAAACTCAATTTCTTTCCTGGTGAATTCATCACTAGTCCATTGCTCTGGGGCATTCTTTGGTTTTCCATCTTGGACTGTTATTATGACAGACACAAGTCTTTCAGGTTGTGGTGCAGTTTGTGTTTTCAATCAGACAGTGTCACAGCGGTGGCTTATATGGTGGCTTATATCAATCATCAAGGGGTAACTTGCAGTTCTCCTGACTTTGAACATTGGCAGAGAATAATCTCTGTACAATCTCTGCAGTTTATAATCCAGGAGTGAGCATTGGGGAATCAGATTTTCTCAGTCACCAATTTCTTCATCCTGGTGATGGGTCTCTTCAACTGGAAGTTTTCAATCAAATTGTAGAATTATGTGGTCTCCCCAGAGATAGACCTGATGACTTCTCAATTGAACAACAAGCTTCACATATATTTCTGCGAGGTCCAGGGATCCTCAGGCAGAGTTTGTGGATGTGAACACAAAGGAAGATTGATATAAAGGATATCAAAATTCCCAAAGCATGCACTTACAGCACTCTAGGCCCTATCTAAGGGCCTATCGGGCGAAACACGTCAGGGGAGAGTGGTGAACTAGTTCACACTCTATTTTTGTGTTATTTTAACTGCCCGGTACATTGAATCCATGTATTGCTAGGATTACTAAAACATTTAGAGCTTATCACTCGTTTCATCTGGGTTATATTAGATGAACCGTAACTGCCTGAATAGTTTTAACAATTAGACCAGCTGTAAATATCCCCAACTATGTTGCTACTATGTTGCTAACTGAGTACTATTAACTATATACGAAGTCTGGGTTATGCCAGACTTAAGCTAGTTGCTAAAAAAAATTCTGAATGAATGTGTGCTTGACAAAATTGAATGACAAATTAATGTTTTTCTAACCACTCCATAGTCGCAGCACAAGCTGTGCCTATATCGCTAATAACTGAGTACAACTGATTACATGTATAGTCTGGGTTGTTCCAGACTTAGTCTAGTTACCAAAACTATTTGAAAGAATGTGGTTCTGATACAACTGAATGGCAACAAAAATCATCATTTCTGACCACTCTAGAACTATAGCACAGGCTATGCCTATACCATTATTTTGTTGCTAACTCAGTATAATTAATTACATGCACAGTCTGTGCCAGACTTACTCTAACTGCTAAAGCTATCTGAATGAATGTGGTTTTGACCAAACTGAATAACGATTTATTGTCTTGATCACTTCACAATTTCAGCACAGGCTGCATCAACACTAGCATAAAACGTTGTACTTACATCAACAGCTCAGACTACAGAGTAAATATAGCGACTGAAATAACAATCAATAACATTTGAGTATTTTATTACTAAATGGGTATAATCTAGATATATTCAGTCTGGGTAGTGCCAGAATCAGTTTAACTGCTTGAACTACCTACACGATTGTGGTCGTAACCTTATTTATGGATAGTAATAACTATTCTGACCACGCTACTATTGCAGCGTTGACTGCACTGTATTTTCAGCAGTTAAAAATACCATGCTAATATCGATTATTTTGATGTTAGATTTATAAGACCAGCTGGATTTTTTTATATGAACGCAGTTCTTGTAGTATTTCTACACTATACTGTTACTTGACACCAGCTCTTTTGTTTGAATAACAGTAATACCGCAGTATTTATTTAGGGAATATCAGTTATTGAGAATAATCATACCAGTTCCCTATTATACATGAGTGATTCACAGATAGCACAACGAGATTCATTTATCAAACAATCTAGATACATATTTGATACTTTTACTGAGAATTCACTCATCACCAGCGGTTATTTAGAACTCAGCGTGTACAGATATGATACACAGGGATATATTGAAGCTAATAGAATGCTTGGCTTTATTATAAGCTACATTTACTAATCTTATTCAGCCTGAGTGGAATTAACATAACCGCTATATTTAGGATCAAATTTGATCAAACAACTAGAACATACAGGTCCTATAGATGTTGTCTGGATGATGACTTGGATGACACTGAATAGTACTTAATGTTAATTACAAGGAGTACACTAACCACCGTTTATGCTGTAATAGAAATCATTAAAGCTGACCAAATAAAAACGTGTCTCATTTTATTAATTCTTAACTGGAATGGATGTTCTACACAGTAAATAAAGATATATCCCTTTTTGGAATAGGAGAAGATATACAGACAATGGATTAATACTGTGTGCTGAATTAAATTCATATATTAACACTTTGTTTCTAACTTTGATGGTATTAAAACACACACATAATAGTGGGCTATTGATATATGCACATAGAAACCACGGAATCAATTCCTTAATAATAATGTGTGTTTAAAACCGAATTGAACATTATACTCAACCATTACAGTTGAATATATTTGAGCTGATATCAGGTTAACTATACTACCCAGTAAACGTGACATAACTCTATTGTAACACTACCTAGCAACTCTTATTGGTTATAATTTAGATCACATTAACTGTTCATTTATACAGGCCTAATTATCATATTTTGTGATCTAGTACACAACCCATTACATTGATCTAGGTACTGGAGTGTATTTTAATTGTGTGTGCAATAACCAAACAATTTTGGTTTTTTATATTTTATAATTAATAAAGGTTATATTTTAAAATCCTGTTGGGTAATTATGTTCCTTAGTTAGGGCCTAGAGTGCATGCTTTGGGAATATCCTTTATATCAATCTTCCTTTGTGTTCATATTCATATTTATGCACAAGCACCATTTCCTCTAGATATTGGAAAATTGATAATTATATACTTCCCGACATATAGACCACAAGAGGAAAAGCCCAAGTAGTGCCACTGTTCATTTGGGGTGTTAGAGTTTGTGGATGCTCTAGTAGCTCCTTGATTATATTTTTCCAACAATTGTTCTGTTGCCCAGAGTGATAAAGCTGGAGTTGTCATCTGTAATTCTGATTGCTCCAGCTTGGCCTCACAGAGGTTTGTGGATCTGGTGCAGATTTCCAGTTGTCTTCCGTAGTTTCTCCCTGCCACAACCTTCTTTCTCAAGGTCCATTTTTTCATCAGGATCTCAAGTCTCTCATCTTGATTGCTTAAAGATTGAATGACTAGTTTTAAAGCGGGAAGGTTTTTCAGATTTAGTCATTGAAACTCTTATTGTGGCTTGGAAACCTCTGGCAAGAAAGATTTATCATAAGGTTTGGAAGGTTTTTCCTTTATTTTCTTCAGGGTGGCTTGGACAAGGGTTTATCAGCTAGTTTTTTAAAGGGTCAGATCTCAGCTCTTTCATTCTTGTTTCACAAGAAATTGGCTTAACTTCCTAACATTCAGATTTTGTAAGCTTTTTGCGTAGAATGATCATACCCCGGATGGACATGATTCACTATAGCCCTGCATACGCTGTCAGCATTTACCATCGCACAGACATTTCTGGTGAAATGCTTGTGCAATGCCGCCCCCTGCACATTTGTGGCCAATCGGCAGCTAGCAGGAGGTGTCAATCATCTGAATTGTATCTGATCGGATTATTGCAGTCCACCACCTCAGAGTTAGCGTACGAGTTAAGGAGCAGCAGTTTGTGGCGAGCATCCGCTGCTTAATTAATCTACCCCTTAGTCTGGAATAAGCCAGTGTTTAAACCAATTTCTCCTCCTTTTAAACTTAAAGACACAGTCAACACCAGAATTTTTGTTGTTTTAAAAGATAGATAATCCCTTAATTATCAATTCCCCAGTTTTACATAAACAACACTGTTATATTAATATACTGTTTACCTCTGTGATTACCCTGTATCTAACCCTCTGCAGACTGCCCCTTATCTCAGTTATATTAATATACTTTATACCTCTGTGATTACCCTGTATCTAACCCTCTGCAGACTGCCCCTTATCTCAGTTATATTAATATACTTTATACCTCTGTGATTACCCTGTATCTAAGCCTCTGCAGACTGCCCCTTATCTCAGTTATATTAATATACTTTTTACCTCTGTGATTACCCTGTATCTAACCCTCTGCAGACTGCCCCTTATCTCAGTTATATTAATATACTTTATACCTCTGTGATTACCCTGTATCTAAGCCTCTGCAGACTGCCCCTTATCTCAGTTATATTAATATACTTTTTACCTCTGTGATTACCCTGTATCTAACCCTCTGCAGACTGCCCCTTATCTCAGTTATATTAATATACTTTATACCTCTGTGATTACCCTGTATCTAAGCCTCTGCAGACTGCCCCTTATCTCAGTTATATTAATATACTTTTTACCCCTGTGATTACCTTGTATCTAAGCCTCTGCAGACTGCCCCTTATCTCAGTTATATTAATATACTTTTTACCTCTGTAATAACCTTGTATCTAAGCCTCTGCAGACTGCCCCTTATCTCAGTTATATTAATATATATACTTTTTACCTCTGTGATTACCTTGTATCTAAGCCTCTGCAGACTGCCCGTTATCTCAGTTATATTAATATACTTTTTACCCCTGTGATTACCCTGTATCTAAGCCTCTGCAGACTGATCCTTATCTCAGTTATATTAATACACTTTTTTTACCTCTGTGATTACCTTGTATCTAAGCCTCTGCAGACTGCCCCTTATATCAGTTATATTAATATACTTTTTACCTCTGTGATTACCTTGTATCTAAGCCTCTGCAGACTGCCCCTTATCTCAGTTATATTAATATACTTTTTACCTCTGTGATTACACTGTATTTAAGCCTCTGCAGACTGCTCCTTATCTCAGTTATATTAATATACTTTTTACCTCTGTGATTATCTTGTATTTAAGCCTCTGCAGACTGCCCCTTATCTCAGTTATATTAATACACTTTTTACCTCTGTGATTACCTTGTATCTAAGCCTCTGCAGACTGCCCCTTATCTCAGTTATATTAATATACTTTTTACCTCTGTGATTACCCTGTATCTAAGCCTCTGCAGACTGCCCCTTATCTCAGTTATATTAATATACTTTTACCACTGTGATTACCTTGCATTTAAGCCTCTGCAGACTGCCCCCTTATCTCAGTTATATTAATATAATTTTTATCTCTGTGATTACCTTGTATCTAATCCTCTGCAGACTGCCCCTTATCTCAGTTATATTAATATACATTTTACCTCTGTGATTACCCTGTATCTAAGCCTCTGCAGACTGCCCTTTATCTCAGTTATATTAATATACTTTTTACCTCTGTGATTACCTTGTATTTAAGCCTCTGCAGACTGCCCTTTATCTCAGTTATATTAATATACTTTTAAACTCTGTGATTACCTTGTATCTAACCCTCTGCAGACTGCTCCTTATCTCAGTTATATTAATATACTTTTTACCTCTGTGATTACCCTGTATCTAACCCTCTGCAGACTGCCCCTTATCTCAGTTATATTAATATACTTTTTACCTCTGTGATTACCTTGTATCTAAGCCTCTGCAGACTGCCCCTTATATCAGTTATATTAATATACTTTTTACCTCTGTGATTACCTTGTATCTAAGCCTCTGCAGACTGCCCCTTATCTCAGTTATATTAATATACTTTTTACCTCTGTGATTACCTTGTATCTAAGCCTCTGCAGACTGCTCCTTATCTCAGTTATATTAATATACTGTTTACCTCTGTGATTACTTTGTATCTAAGCCTCTGCAAACTGCTCCTTATCTCAGTTATATTAATATACTTTTTACCTCTGTGATTACCTTGTATCTAACCCTCTGCAGACTGCCCCTTATCTCAGTTATATTAATATACTTTTTACCACTGTGATTACCCTGTATCTAACCCTCTGCAAACTGCCCCTTATCTCAGTTATATTAATATACTTTTTACCTCTGTGATTACACTGTATCTAACCCTCTGCAAACTGCTCCTTATCTCAGTTATATTAATATACTTTTTACCACTGTGATTACCCTGTATCTAACCCTCTGCAAACTGCCCCTTATCTCAGTTATATTAATATACTTTTTACCTCTGCGATTACCTTGTATCTAAGCCTCTGCAGACTGCCCCTTATCTCAGTTATATTAATATACTTTATACCTCTGTGATTACCTTGTATCTAAGCCTCTATCTAAGAACCCTTATTTCAGTTCTTTTGACAAACTTGCATTTTAGCCAATCAGTGCTCACTTCTCAGTAAATTCACGTGCATGAGCTCAATGTTATCTATATGAAACACATGAACTAACACCCGCTAGTGGTGAAAAACTGTCAAATGCAGAGGCGGCCTTCAAGGTCTAAGAAATTAGTCTATTAACCTCCTAGGTTTAGCTTTCAACTAAGAATACCAAGAGAACAAAGCAAAATTGGTGATAAAAGTAATTTGGAAAGTTGTTTAAAATGACATGCCCTATTTGAATCATGAAAGTTTTTTTTTGGACTTGACTGTCCCTTTAATTTATTTTTATGAGTTTTGTAGGTTTCTCCTTTGAACCTATGCACAAGTTAGGGATTTAGCTTTTGTCTGGGAAGGTTTTGTTTATTTTAGCTATTTCTTGTGCTAGATACATTTCTGAATTGTCTGCTCTTTCCTGTGAACCTCCTTATCTTGTTTTTTACCAGGCTAAAGTGGTTTTAAGTACTAACTTTGATTTCCTGCCTAAAGTAGTGTCTTCAGATAACATTAATCAGAAGATTGTTCTGCCTTCCTTTTGTCCTAATCCAAAGAATTCTAAAGAAAGGCTTCTTCATAAATTGAATGTTATAAGAGCTTTTGTAGATCTTGCATACACAATGATGGATAGTCAGGTAACTGTGCAAGAAACTGTTTATTATTACAACTCCTGGTAAGCCATGCTGTCTGCCTTCTTGTTTCACTTAGCATATAACATAGTACTTCCTGTCTCCGCCCCCATGTACCCACACATCCATGCATATGTGCAACACACACATATTCTACATCCTTCCCCTTTTAAAGAACACATATATAGAAGACATAATATGAAACCAAAGAAGGAATAAAACATAGCAATGAACTATAACAACATGCAACATTAAACCAAAAATGCTGTGTAGAATCAGTATGTGATAAAGTCGTTGAACTTTGGATTGGATTTGCACACTGTTCCCGATCGAGTAACAACCTGTGGGGATTGTTCATCTGCAATCTCTAGCCTGACACTGTCAGGATCCTGTAGTAGTTGTGTGTTACATCCATTTTCGGAAGTGTCACTTGGCACCACAGCAGATGGCTGAGTTTGGGGTTCTGAAATGATCAGGGGCATAGATGAGGCAGTGGTAGGGCAATATGACTCAGGTACCTGTAGAAGTTGGTGGCGGTTCCTTACATAGGTGTTACCATCAGAGTGGACAACGTAGCTGTTAGGTTGGTGGGCTTTTTCCTGAACTGTAGCCAGTTTGTCAAACCCACGGGTAGTCTCCATCCTTACCACCTGTCCAGGCTCCAGAGGAGAAAGGCATCTGGCAGATTTTTCATGGCTTATCTTTCCCTTTTGTCTAAATGTAAATAAGGCAGCCTGAACATCGGTTTCAACTTTTGGCAGAAGCTGGGATTAGACCATGGGGATCAGAGTCCTGGTGCGTCGTGACAGTAATCGTTGTGCTGGAGAGGGCATGCCATTCCTGGGTGTGTTGCGCAGGTTGAGTAGGGCTGCATAAATGTCAGAACCATCACGTGCACATTTTTCTAGGAGATGTTTAGCCGACCTGACCCCACGCTTTGATAGACCATTGGATCTAGGGTAATGGGGACTGCTAGTGACATACTGAAAACCCCACTGTTGAGCAAAGTTCTTGAATTCTCTACTGGAAAATGAGGTTGCATTGTCAGTTATCAGTTGATGGGGAATCCCATGTGTAGAGAATATCCGCTTTAATGTCCTGATCACTGTGTTACTGGGAAGGTTTTGGGAGAACATAAAACTCCTACCAACCAGAATACGAATCTACCAAGACCAGGTTCTTGCCTGCCCACTGAAATATGTCAGGCGCTGTGATGGACCATGGTCTGTCAGGTATTTGGTGAAGTTGTAAGGGTTCTCTCATCTGGTGCTGTCTTATAGCATTGCATGGGGCACATCTGAAAACTTCTCTTTCAATGTCACTGTACATAGTAGGCCAGAACATGGTTTCACAAGCCCTTTGCTTAGTGGACTGAATGCAAGGGTGACCTTTATGGAGTTGTGTCAGGTAGTATTTCTGGAGAGAGTGAGGGATTGCATATCTCTGACCACACAGAATTAATCCATCATCCACTGTCAATTCATCCCTCACACAGTAAATGGTCAGATATCATGTGGGACTTCCTCAAATGAGCCAGGCCACCCATTGAGAATGATGTCCATGAGGCGCTGACAGGTGGCATCTGCCCGTGTGTTTTGTCTAAGTTCCTCAAGCCTTCTGTACGACAACACCCCATCCAGAGCCAACACATCATAATCCTCAATAGTATCAGGGTTATCAGTGGTGGAGCTGTGTGTACGTGAAAGAGCATTTGCAGCATACAGTTCACGGCCTCATTTATAAATCACATTCAGGTGGTAGCTCTGAAGTTTAAGCATCATTCACTGGATGCTGGCAGATGCTGTGTGCAGGGGTTTTCTTAGTATGGTTATGAGTGGATGATGATCCGTCTCCACAGTCACTGGCCGGCCATAGATATAATCATGGAATTTTACACAGGCAAATACTAGTCCCAATAATTATTTCTCAATTTGTGCATAGCAGGCTTCCGTCTCAGTGAGGGCTCTGGATGCAAATGCCACAGGTCTGCCATGTTGAAGACAGACTGCACCAAGACCATGCTTTGAAGTGTCAGCAGACAATATCACCGGCTTGTGCACATCAAAATACTTTAGGACAGGTGGACTAGTCAAATGTGCTTTAAGTGTATCCATAGCAGTAGCATGTTGTTCAGTCCAACACCAATCAGCATCTTGGCAAAGAAGCTGACGGAGGGGAGACGTAATCTCACTGTAGCGATGAATGAACTTTGAGAGATAATTGGTCATACATAGAAACGTTTGTAATCCATGTTTGTCTTCTGGGGCTGGCATTTGATGGATGGCTTTGTTTTTTTTCTGGGTCAGGCTTAACACCTTTATCTGTGAGAAAGTGGCCAACATATGAGACCCTGAAGCGGCATTTAGTAGGGTTTAGTTGCATATTGATGGCTCTGACACAGTCTAGTATGCACCGAAGCCGTTTGTCATTTTTCTCCATGGAGCAGCCCCAAATCAAGATATCATCCACGACTATTTCACATGGTTGTCCAGCAAAGAGCTGTTCCATGCATCTCTGAAAAACTTTGCTTCTTGTCGAAATTCCATATGGCATCTGTAAGAATTTGTATCTCTCAAATGGGTTCATAAATGTTGTGAGTAAGATGATTCCTCATACAGAGGGATTTGCCAGAATACACACGTTGCATCTAAAATGCAAAAAACATTTGCCTGTGGCATATCAGAGATCACTTGCTCAATAGTCTTTAAAGGGTGATGAGGCCTCAGGAGAGCCTTTTTTAGTTGTACAGGATCAATGTATACATGGACAGTGCCATCCTTTTTTACTGCTGCAGCCAAGGCAGACACCCAAGGGGTAGCCTCCTCCACCGGTGAAATGATGCCTAGTCTAGTCATCCTTTCCAACTCTTGGGCAACCATGTCTTTTAAAGCCAGTAGGATTCTTCGGAGGGGGCACACACAGTAGGAAGCACTGATTCATCCAGGGGCATGTGATTCATCCAGGGGCAACTGGACTCTGTTGGATGAGATTTAAGCCCATGCTGTCTGGTAAGCCTAACAGGCTTCTAACATTTCTATTCACTATGTGGAATAACAACTTGTTCCCTGAAAGAAACAACATAGCAGTGCCGAGTGTCTGAATTGTTTGACCGCCATAAGCTATCAGGTTCACTTTATTTGACTGGTCAATTGGAGCATGGGGTCAATACTGTGTAATGTGGATAGGGACATGACATTGCATTTAGCACCAGTGTACATTTTCAGCTTGACCTGCTTGTTACAGGTTGTTGCTTTATTTGCAATTAAGTCCACACTTTCACAATGGAAACAAGTTTGGTGATCGTCACTTTCCACTTCATTAATTCTACGCATATTTTGTTTTTTAGTTTCACTTAATGTTGCCATCCATGCACCAATATTTTGAGGCTTGGATCTACAACACTTTGCAAAATGATGCCACTTGTTTAATGAGTTACACCTTTTGTTAAAAGCCGAGCACTTGTTGCGCTCAGTAGCGTGCTCACCACCACAGTTGCTGCATTGCCTCTTGTTCTGCTGCACTACAAACACTTCTGCCTCTCTTTTAAGTTCCTTAGTGGCCCTTTCAGAATGCTAAAACAACAGACATATTCTGAGACATGCCTGATGAAACAGTTGTAACTGAGAAACGCGTCGCATGTATTCCTGATGTACCAACTGTTTTTTAACACTGTGAGGAGTGGAATACTTTTTTATATGTTTTAAATAAATCCATTTTTTATTATACATCCACTCTCAGTGTTATGTTTGGTACTACCTTGCTATGCTACTATAGAGTTCCTGCACTCTGACACCCACGAACCAGCCATTCCACCCGGTAACAGCCAGCTGGATTGCTGCTAAAATCCAGCCTGCCTCTATAGGCACAAGTGAGTGCCTTCAATAAATGTGAGTACTGTGTGTAGAGTGGGCTATTAGTACTTATTGTACCACCATTTACCTGCACCATAGGCGCCTCTATCCTTGCTTACACTTTTCAGACATATTCTGATGACTGATTCCAGTGTCAAGTTTTTTTCCCTTAGTAACTGAGCACGAACTGCGTCATTGTGGATGCCACAGACAATTCTGTCACGTATTAGTTCATCTGTTAGTGCACCAAAGTCATATTTTTTAGCCAGCAGTCACAATGTGGCTAAATTGGATTGAATTCCCTCATCAGGTTTTTGAGCCATCATGTTAAATGCATGTCTGTCTATTATTATGTTATGTTCCGGTAAGCAGATCTTGTCACGGGAGACCAAAACTCTATACCGTTTTTTAGCTGGGATCATTTCAATGAGCAAAACAAATGGTGAAATAAATTGTACTTTATTCACTAAAAATAGGCAAACACACAGAAGTACACAAAATACAGAAAGAACACTCACACTTTGGGACTAGGAGAAAAACTACCCTGTTCTATCAGCCACAGTCAATAGAATCTTGCACAGTCTTGTTATAGTCCCTTAGCCAGCTCTTGGGTAATCGACCCCTGGATAGTTCAGGCAACTTGGAATAACTCTCTCTTTTTTCCCACGCAAAGTGGTTTTGAAAACTGCCCATCTCACAACAAGCCCCCTAGCGATGATCTTATCAACCGATCATAACCCAGCACACAGAGGGGCATCACTGTTAACAGCTGTCAATCCCACCCCTGATCACCTGCTGAGATTGTAGTCAGTCTGGCTGAGGATGTACAAATGCAGCCTTTTGAAGTGCCAGATCTGAGGGTAATAGATGGACCAGATACCACTTTTGTCCCTAGAAGATTTACTGCCATGAGTAATTAACTCTCTGCTTTGAAGCATCCTGCTCAGATATGGAAATCAGTCTTTTAAGCAGAGACTGTGAAAATCTTTATTTGTACACTGGCTTGTGACATAATTTGTACGAATAGCAATAGACTACTGTTATTGACATACATGCATGATAGGCAAGCCCCAAAACACAGAATAAGGGTAACCAGTGAGCCTGGGCACCCACTCTTCCGTCACACCTCCCCCCTAAGATAAGGGCATTAGGGCAATGTTACGACCACCTCATCCGGCGCTTTAACTCACCCAACCCTGCGTGTGGCAACTGGTTTATTGGGGCTGTCCTGTCTGGAGAGTCCATCCGCATTTCCTTGCTCTCTGCCTTTTTTATGCTGAATAGAAAAAAAAGAAATTCTTGTAATTCCAAACTTTAGCGCAGCAATTTACTGTTCTCCCCAGACATCCTTTGCAGCCATCTCAGGGTGTTGTGATTCGTGATCACAGTGAAGGTCCGGTGGTACAAATCGGACTGCAACACTATGGCCAGACATTCCTTCTCAATAGTGGTATAAGCCACTTCTTTGGGTAGCAGTTCCATGCTCAAATATACCACGGGGTGTTCACTCCCCTCCTTCCCCATCTGGCTGAGCACAGCCTCTATGCCATAGTCCGAGGCATCGGTCTGCACCAATAATTTTTTGCTGTAGTCCGGTGTGGCTAGAATTGGGGCGCGGTCCAGCGCCCCAAAGGAGTTTTGACAGGCAGGATACCAGGCTACCAGACTGGGGCGTCGCTTTTGGGTCAGATCTGTCAAGGATTTAGCCAGGGCACTATACTGGGGCACATATTTCCTGTAATACCCTGCAGTGCCTAGGAAAGCCATAACTTGCTTTTTTGTTTTGGGCACTGATCACTCAATGAGAGCTTCCACCTCAGGTGCCCCCCCCTCACCCGGTGTCCTAGGTACAATACCTCTGCCATACCGACTTGACATTTGGTTGGTTTCAGGGTCAGCCCTGCTTCTTGGATCCGTTTAAGCACTGCAGCTACATGTACTAAATGGGTCTCCCGCAAACTATTAAACACCGCAATGTCATCCAAGTATGCCTGAGCGTGCCCCTGCATCCCTTCTAGTAAATGATTGACCAGGTGTTGTAAGGTAGCCGGGGCATTTCTCATGGCATCACTACAATCTCATAGAGGCCACTTGGAGTGATGAATGCTGAATTCTCCCTAGCCTCTGGGGTCAGCAGAATCTGCCAGTAGCCTTTGATCATATCCATAGTAGTCAGATACCATGCCCCCGCAAGTTCATCCAGCAGCTCATCCATGCAGGGCACAGGGTAGGCATCTGACACATTGAGTTGCCGATAGTCCACACAGAACTGCGTGGTTCCATCCTTCTTAATTACCAGGACAACCAAGCTAGCCCAAGGACTCTGAGAATTACCCCTTGGGCCAGCATCTCCTCTACTTCCCTCTCTATACTGCCTTTCACATCTGTGGGTACCCGATAGGCACACTTATGCAGAGGTTTCTGATCACCAGTCTCTACTGGGTGATTGGTAATATGTGTCCTGCCTGGCTTGTCCGTGAACAGAACCCTATACTGTTCTAACATAGCTTGCGCTTGCACACGCTGCTGCATACTAAGCTGGGTCCCTATCTCTACCTGGGTCACTGTGCCCCCTGCCTAGCTTCCCCTAGGAGGTCAGATAGAGAATTGCTCACCGGGTCCCCCATCGGTGGGCTACAGATATCCATCACTGATGCCACACTTGGTGCAAAATACTCCTTAAGCATATTTATGTGATAGGTCCCTGTCCTTCCTGTCTCGCTATCTAACTGTACAACATAGTTGCACTCATTCCTCGCTCTGAGGACTGGGTATGGTCCAGACCAGGCCACCATTAGTTTGTTCTGCCGAGTGGGTTTTAGAACAAGCACTTGCTGACCTGGGATGAATGTCCGGCTACGGGCATGCTGGTCATACCAAGCTTTCTGCTTGGTCTGAGCCTCCCTGAGATTAGCTTGTGCCAACCCCATAAGCGATTCCAACTGATCTCTGAGATCTACCACATACTGGAGCACAGACATATCAGTAGTGGTAGTCTCCCCTTCCCATCCCTCACAGAATAAGTTGAGAGTTCCCCGCACCCTGCGACTATATAGCAGCTCAAAGTGTGAGAACCCGGTAGATTCTTGCGGTACCTCTCAGTATGCGAACAGCAAATACTGGAGGTGAATCTCCCAGTCCTTCCCTTAAGCCTCCATAAAAGCCCGCAGTATCTGCTTCAGGGTACCATTGAACCGCTCACACAACCCGTTAGTTTAGGGGTGGTAAGGGGTCGTGCACTGGTGCTTTACCCTGCACACCTCTCAGAGACACTGTAGCAATTCAATCATGAATTGCGGCCCTTGGCCAGTTAGGATCTCACTAGGGAAACCTACTCTAGTAAAAATCCCTAACAGTGCCTTAGCCACTGCCTTAGTATCTATGGAGGCAAGCGCTACAGCCTCATGGTACCGGGTGGAAAAATCAACCACCGTGAGGATATAGCGTTTGCCTGACCAACTAGGAATCATAAGGGGTTCCACTAAATCCATAGCTACCCGCTGAAATGTTTCCCCAATTAACAGTAACGGCACCAGGGGTGACTTTACACGATCACCTGCCTTACCCACTCACTGGCAGGCATCACAGGACTGGCACAACTCTGCCATAGCCCTGGATGCCCCGACCAGTAGTACAGCTGCAACAGCCGGTCTCTCGTGCGAGTCACCCCCTGATGCCCTGCTAGTTGTATGGAGTGGGCTACTTGTAACAACTGTTGTCCATAGTTCATGGGGACCAATAACTGTCGCCTACCAGTCCAGACTCTATCTAGACCCACACCTGTCTGCTCCCTATAAAAAAGCCCACGGTTCCATAAGAACCGATCTGACGCCATGGCAGAGCAGACTTGGACGCCCGAAGTCTCATGCCCTCCAAACTGGGATCAGACTGCACCACATCCCTAAACTGTGTCCCTAATTCTGGCCACCCACCCTTAGTCTCTAAGTCGGGGGACACATGGGCAGGTTACAGAAAAGGTAAATCAGGGGGCTCTAATGACTCAGTCTAGCTTACCTGCCTGATCTCCGCAGAGACCTCTGGAACTGTTGGTCCCAAATGCAGGGGGATGACGGGTTCTATATGGGTAATCCTTGCTGACTGGCTCCTGGTGATTGCTGCAACAGGAGCCAGCTCCATGGTAAATACACATGTCCCATGCCCCAGATCATTGCCACGTAGAACCTCCCCATCCAATCCAGGTAATACACCCACCTCCCTCATGCCTCTTCCAGCTCCCTGATCCATAAAGACCCTGGCAATTTGGAGGGACCGGAAGGTCACTTGCATCCCAGGCCCCGGGAGTAAATCCTCTGGCTTAACCATATCAGTTCAGACCAGGGTCATGGTGGCACCATAGTGCAACAAACCAGCTGCCTGTCGGTCCCCAATAATCACTGTTCTCAGATGCTTCTGCCAGACATTGTTGGGCTGCATCTCGACTGGTGCAACCTTATGCCCTTTCAACTCTGCTGTGGGGCACTGAGGGCCATGTACAGATCTCTCTGCTGCTGCCTGCTGGTGCCACAGTTGCACTTGGTTCCTCTGTGTGTGCCAGCCGCACACGGGCGACCGGCCTCACAGCTGGGGTGCTTTGCCCCTGACGGGGTACCCTGTAGTTATCCCGATCTGGACAATCTGGTCGGATGTGACCTACTTTGTTGCAATGGTAACACCGCCACTCGTGCTTAAATTCTGAAGCTTTGGGGGCATCCGCTTCAGCTGGCTTGGGTGCCCACGGAGCGGTATTTGTAATTCCTTTAGGTGGCACAGCCACGTGTTTAGGAGTCATTTTTTTGTGAATTACTGCCTGACTGACCACAAACTCATCAGCCAGCTTAGCAGTTTCAACATGGGTTTTAGGTTTATGGTTAAAAAAAAATGCCCTCACGTCCGAGGGGCACTGCTGCAAAACAAGTCCATCCGTAACCAGACGGTCACCCTCACCCTCCACATGTCCTTTCACCACCGGGGCTGGATTATTCTCCTGCACCCCGGGTTGTCTGCTGGCTGCTACCACTGCAGCTGAGAGGCCCTTACCCCCCGGACAAACAAATCCTGCTTTAAGAGCTTCCAAGTCCTGCTCCAGCTCTGTCTTGGACCGACCGTCCGTTGGTAGTCCATAGCTGCTACACCGGTCCACAATCCTGGCGTGGTCCCCTGATCGAAATCATCCTGACCGCTGGTCCATGTTCACCTGCTGGAACTAAGCTAAGTGACAGAGACAACCTGTGCCTTTCCTAATCTGTGTAATGTGTGTAAGTCACTATCGGCTAGATTTAGAGTTTTGTCGGTAACGACCCGCGTAGCTAACGCTGGCTTTTTTCTGGTCGCACCTTTAAAATAACTCTGGTATTGAGAGTCCACAGAAAGGCTGCGTTAGGCTCCAAAAAAGGAGCGTAGAGCATATTTAACGCAACTGCAACTCTCGATACCAGAGTTGCTTACGGACACGGCCAGCCTCAAAAACGTGCTCGTGCACGATTCCCCCATAGGAAACAATGGGGCTGTTTGAGCTGAAAAAAAACCTAACACCTGCAAAAAAGCCGCGTTCAGCTCCTAACGCAGCCCCATTGTTTGCTATGGGGAAACAGTTCCTACGTCTGCACCTAACACTCTAACATGTACCCCGAGTCTAAACACCCCTAACCTTACACTTATTAACCCCTAATCTGCCGCCCCCGCTATCGCTGACCCCTGCATATTATTTTTAACCCCTAATCTGCCGCTCCGTAAACCGCCGCTACTTACATTATCCCTATGTACCCCTAATCTGCTGCCCCTAACACCGCCGACCCCTATATTATATTTATTAACCCCTAATCTGCCCCCCACAACGTCGCCTCCACCTGCCTACACTTATTAACCCCTAATCTGCCGAGCGGACCGCATTGCTATTATTATAAAGTTATTAACCCCTAATCCGCCTCACTAACCCTATAATAAATAGTATTAACCCCTAATCTGCCCTCCCTAACATCGCCGACACCTAACTTCAATTATTAACCCCTAATCTGCCGACTGGAGCTCACCGCTATTCTAATAAATGTATTAACCCCTAAAGCTAAGTCTAACCCTAACACTAACACCCCCCTAAATTAAATATAATTTTAATCTAACGAAATTAATTAACTCTTATTAAATAAATTATTCCTATTTAAAGCTAAATACTTACCTGTAAAATAAATCCTAATATAGCTACAATATAAATTAGAATTATATTATAGCTATTTTAGGATTAATATTTATTTTACAGGTAACTTTGTATTTATTTTAACCAGGTACAATAGCTATTAAATAGTTAAGAACTATTTAATAGCTAAAATAGTTAAAATAATTACAAATTTACCTGTAAAATAAATCCTAACCTAAGTTACAATTAAACCTAACACTACACTATCAATAAATTAATTAAATAAAATACCTATAATTATCTACAATTAAACCTAACACTACACTATCAATAAATAAATTAAATACAATTCCTACAGATAAATACAATGAAATAAACTAACTAAAGTAAAAAAAATAAAAAAGAACTAAGTTACAAAAAATAAAAAAATATTTACAAACATTAGAAATATATTACAACAATTTTAAACTAATTACACCTACTCTAAGCCCCCTAATAAAACAACAAAGCCCCCCAAAATAAAAAATGCCCTACCCTATTCTAAAATTATTAAAGTTCAAAGCTCTTTTACCTTACCAGCCCTGAACAGGGCCCTTTGCGGGGCATGCCCCAAGAAGTTCAGCTCTTTTGCCTGTACAAAAAAACATACAATACCCCCCCCAACATTACAACCCACCACCCACATACCCCTAATCTAACCCAAACCCCCCTTAAATAAACCTAACACTAAGCCCCTGAAGATATCCCTACCTGGAGTCGTCTTCACCCAGCCGAGCCAAATTCTTCATCCAAGCGGAGCAAGAAGAGGTCTTCCATCCGATTGAAGTCTTCATCCAAGCGGCATCTTCTATCGTCATCCATCCGGAGCGGAGCGGCAGCATCCTGAAGACCTCCGACGCGGAACATCCATCCTGGCCGACGACTGAACGACGAATGACGGTTCCTTTAAATGACTTCATCCAAGATGGCGTCCCTCGAATTCCGATTGGCTGATAGGATTCTATCAGCCAATCGGAATTAAGGTAGGAATATTCTGATTGGCTGATGGAATCAGCCAATCAGAATCAAGTTCAATCCGATTGGCTGAATTAGGATTTATTTTACAGGTAAATTTGTAATTATTTTAACTATTTTAGCTATTAAATAGTTCTTAACTATTTAATAGCTATTGTACCTGGTTAAAATAAATACAAAGTTACCTGTAAAATAAATATTAATCCTAAAATAGCTACAATATAATTATAATTTATATTGTAGCTATATTAGGATTTATTTTACAGGTAAGTATTTAGCTTTAAATAGGAATAATTTATTTAATAAGAGTTAATTAATTTCGTTAGATTAAAATTATATTTAATTTAGGGGGGTGTTAGTGTTAGGGTTAGACTTAGCTTTAGGGGTTAATACATTTATTAGAATAGCGGTGAGCTCCAGTCGGCAGATTAGGGGTTAATAATTTAAGTTAGGTGTCGCGATGTTAGGGAGGGCAGATTAGGGGTTAATACTATTTATTATAGGGTTATTGAGGCGGGAGTGAGGCGGGAGTGAGGCGGATTAGGGGTTAATAACTTTATTATAGTAGCGGTGAGATCCGCTCGGCAGATTAGGGGTTAATAAGTGTAGGCAGGTGGAGGCGACGTTGAGGGGGGCAGATTAGGGGTTAATAAATATAATATAGGGGTCGGCGGTGTTAGGGGCAGCAGATTAGGGGTACATAGCTATAATGTAGGTGGCGGCGCTTTGCGGTCGGCAGATTAGGGGTTAATTATTGTAGGTAGCTGGCTGCGACGTTGTGGGGGGCAGTTTAGGGGTTAATAAATATAATATAGGGGTCGGCGGTGTTAGGGGCAGCAGATTAGGGGTACATAAGTATAACGTAGGTGGCGGTCGGCAGATTAGGGGTTAAAAAAATGTAATAGAGTGGCGGCGATGTGGGGGGACCTCGGTTTAGGGGTACATAGGTAGTTTATGGGTGTTAGTGTACTTTAGAGTACAGTAGTTAAGAGCTTTATGAACCGGCGTTAGCCCAGAAAGCTCTTAACTACTGACTTTTTTCTGCGGCTGGAGTTTTGTCGTTAGAATTCTAACGCTCACTTCAGACACGACTCTAGCCTAAAACCAGCGTTAGGAGCCTCTAACGCTGGTTTTCACGGCTACCGCCAAACTCCAAATCTAGGCCTATTTGATGACTTGCAATCTGCAAGCTCTCTTTTAAGTTAAACCCCACAGGATTTTAAACATAAAAGCTCAATGATCCTGCCGCTACCACCTTTAATTTGCTTTTAGAGCCTGTCACGGGAGACCAGCACTCTATACCGTTGCTTAACTGGGATCATTTCAATGAGCAAGACGAATGGTGAAATAAATTGTATTTTATTCACTAAAAATAGGCAAACAGGTGGAGCCTGGAGGGACATGGAGTAGGCTGCTTACTCTAGTAGCTCCATACACAGCCAAGACCAAAGGGATAACAACCCTGCAACAAACCATTATCAACTGCACTATCAGGGACCTAGTAGTGCTGGGAACATAAGAGCACCTGCAGACACACTCAGATTAGCTCTGAAGAACTTTGCTGAGCACTGCACGCTCTCTGAGTGTGCTGGGGCAGATTTAGCGGTCGCCATTTTGAGGAACCATGCGGTCAGCCAGCTGCAATCAAAATTTGATTATGGAAAAGATCATCCCCATTACAGTACAAGCTCTATTTGATGAGTACGAGCAATGAATGCTCCATAGATTTGACTGCCTAATAGAAAGGATTGAAATGGAGAGCTCCAAAAAGAAGCATGCTGAGATGGCTGCGGAAGGAGAGGCAGTTTCTGGTATGCAGCGTAGCGGTATGCAGCTGACTGGGGGAGATAAGCTTGCAGTGCCTGTTTTTCTCAAGACAGAGACAATACTAACCGGTACTGTGAAACCTAGTTCTAGCGGAGCTGGGGGCCTCTTGTCCTGCTGGATTGAAACTCACAGACATCGGTGAAGGGTACATGTGTGAATAGAGAGCTCTCACCCCACAGATTTAAGATAGCGGGAGCTATCACTATTTTAATCCGGAGCGACCTGGCCATCACTCTGAGTGCTGTGGTTCTTTGGAGCATTAATAAGACACTAAATGGGGACAGCACTGACACGAGAGTTGGAGTGGGATAAGAACACTGACCTGTGTTGCGGTGCCAGAGTTGTTTCTACTGTTTGGTGCCCACCTAGGCTGTGACTTTCCCATGTTCTTTACTTGGTCTGTTTATTATGATGATACTATGGAGGTATCTGATGTTCTTTCTAGCCCAAATTAACATTTATACATTGCCACGTATGATTAGCCTAGAGCTCTTGTTTGAAATGTACACTTCCTCTTATGCTGCCAATAAGTCCCTATGTCCTTTATGATTATATTTTTCTAGTATCAGAATCTTTAGTCTAAAACTTAGATTGTGCCTTGCTGGTAGGGGTAGATAGTGAGCCATAACTTACAGTAATGTTCAATATTCAAGCTGCACCTGTTTTTATTATGTTTGCTGTACAGTATCAATAGGCTGCTGTTATAATGGAACGCTTATCTGCCAATGGGTTAAATTGATTAATTCTATCATAGGTACAGACATATGCTAAACTTGGCACCCTCAGAGTCCTTACTTTGTGAAATTTTGGTACTCCTTCCCACAAATAATTTGTAAAAGAGATTGTTACCTTAATACTACTGTAGTCCCCTTCTGATAATGTATGTTTTTTGAGGAGGAGAGTATCTACGTCAGACATAGCTTAGGTGCATGATTTATCCAATGAAGGGGACTACCTTACCAGCTTTGGATCCGCCCCCTCCCAACTATGGGGTTCGGGATAAATAGCTTATCCTCCATACTCCCTTTTTGGCAGAGTTATGTAGCCTCTGCCCTGTTCGTAGAGCCTGTGTCACAGTTTGTATCAATATGAATGTCACATTGGCTCTCCGGATGTTACTAATGAAAGTTTTCTTATATTTATTCTTCTGTGTTTCAATGTCTCCAATGTCACTGTTTATTTTTATAATTTTGGTAAAGCTGTTAGCTCACATAAATATTCAATGTTTGTGTTAGATCTACTGGTTTGGTGTTTAAAGTTCAAAGGTTTCGGGGCGACCAATATATGTGTTCCCTCGTATTTCAGAGAGTGAGATCCTGACGATAACCCTGGATAGTATAGGTGACGTGGTGGTATCTTAATGACAACGGATGGTGACACCGGTAAATCTGAATAATAAACCTGAGATATATGGTTACTCGTGGGTGAAATATTCACTCCTTACCCAGCAAACTCTTATACTGACTGCCCACTGGGTTGATATATTTACTTAACCGCCCTGAAGGGGCTACAGAGTTTTTGTAGTCCTGATAGCTCTATATGCCATGCTAGATTATACACCTTTAGAGCTTGCAGCCTTTATATTATTATTTTCTCTGATATTATGTCAACTATATTAATGTGAACAGTTATATTTTTACACATATTAGTACTTAGATCTTCCTGTGTAGCAGACCTTGCAGTTTTGTTTTTCTGACACAATGTTGAGTACTTGTAAATTTAATGTTTTTGTTATTAGCTTTATTAATGTGTCCTCAGTGGTTGACCAAAGTCTCTGGTGCCTTAAGGGGTCCTGTTTGCTTGGAGGACGATGTGAATCGACAAAAACAAAAAATGAGGTATTCAGAATATCATGTCGAGTTGCTTTGTGTTGATTTTTCCACATGATGTAATGTATTTGATTGTTGTTTGTTTATGCCTACATGTCATGTGCAAATTGTTTCTTTTCCGATATGACTGTAATGTAAAAGCCATTGTTACCTCAATAAAAATATTTTAAAAAAATAGGCAAACACACAGAAGTACACAAAATACAGAAATAACACCTTACTTTGGGGCAAGGAGAAAAACTACCCTGTTCTATCAGCCACAGTCCGTAGAATCCAGGTAAATACAAATAGTCCTATTTCTATAGTCCCTTAGCCAGCTCTTGGGTAATTGACCCCTGGATAGTTCAGGCAACTTGGAATAACTTGCCCATCTCTCTTGTCAGCTCACAACGCGCCCCCTAGCGTTATCTTAGCAACCAATCGTAACCCATCACACAGAGGGGCATCACTGTTAACAGCTGTCAGTCCCACCCCCTGATCACCTGCTGAGACTGTAGTCAGTCTGGCTGAGGATGTACAAATGCAGCCTTTTCAAGTGCCAGATCTGAGGGTAATAGACTGACCAGATACCACTTTTGTCCCTAGAAGATTTACTGCCATGAGTAAATAACTCTGCTGTGAAGCATCCTGCTCAGATATGGAAATCAGTCTTTTAAGCAGAGACTGTGAAAATCTTTATTTGTACACTGGCTTGTGACATAATTTGTACAAATTGGGGCTTGCCTCTCATGCATGTATGTGAAGATTTTATAGGTCTGACACTACATAACATATGTCACTAGAATGTACTAAACATCATAAAACAAGTGAGGGTAGCACACTTTAAAGTTAAATATGTTAATCAAATATAGTTATGAGAACAGGTGCCTTCTAGAACAGATCAATATAAACAATATCAAAAAAGAGAGTAGATAAGATACAAAATAAGGAGTTTCTAAAAGTCTAGGAATAACTATCACAACTGTACAAAAAATGAGAACAAGGAGAATTACAATGAGCCAAATACAAAATACACTTTATTACACTAAAAACACACACATACAAGGGATCCCAATATTCACACATAAATCAAACCGGCTGAGCAAAATCTGGTGCACCAGATTAGTTCAATAATATAATATGAATGATCCGCTGTAGAATGTTATCATTTGTAATCCAAATTTGAATAAGGCAGACCAGAAAGTAGTAATCAAATTATATCTCACATAGTGCCGTAAAGCCAGGTGTACCAGGCATCATCCCCAACCAGAGTATACACAAGACACGTTAGCATAGAGAGCAGGAGCCGTTACCAACACGTATTACCAGGTGTGACTACCGCAGAAAAGTTCTTTCAGCAAGCAACAGTCAGCAATTGTACCTGTGTCCTATACACGAACACTCCTCCTGCCTTCACTGCTACCAACAATGTGTTATCGTCCGGGGTGATCCTGGACATGGGGGGATCCCATGTAGATAGAAAGCTGCAAAACACCGACGAGTCTGAACGCTCGTTTCACTCCTTCATGCAGCACGGAGCTTCTTCCGGGTGCTGACGTCACTTGGAATATGATGCCTTTTTATTGGATACAGGCATCCTACAGACATACCCTCATTTGTTAATCCATATGTCCATCATTGAGGATCTTTAAAACATTGCCGATTGCTGTCAAATAGTAACATTTATCGCAACAATTATATACAATGATGCATTTTATATAACAAAAGAGGAAATTATTCCCAGGAGTATCGACTGTATGGAAACCAGGTTAAAAAACACACACACATACAGACACTCGCACACACGCATACAATCAAACACTTAATGTTAGTAAAATACTTTGATTGAATACATAAGTTTTTATACTACTTTTTACTTCATTGTTAATGCACGTGTATTTAAATACAAAAAACTTATGCTGCTACAAAAACGATGCTGCTACATAGCATTGAAATATACATATGTATTTTATTTAATTGCAAAAAATGCTGCTGCTGTATAGCCTACATAAAACAGAAGATTAGTTTACTTATTTCTTTCATGTAATTAGCAAGAGTCCATGAGCTAGTGACGTATGGGATATACATTCCTACCAGGAGGGGCAAAGTTTCCCAAACCTCAAAATGCCTATAAATACACCCCTCACCACACCCACAATTCAGTTTTACAAACTTTGCCTCCTATGGAGGTGGTGAAGTAAGTTTGTGCTAGATTCTACGTTGATATGCGATCCGCAGCAAGTTGGAGCCCGGTTTTCCTTATTTTCAGACAGTCAGTTTCATATTTGGAGGCGCCAAATAATGTGGGCGTATTATTTGGCGCCAAAAAATATGGGCGTCGCTTTTGTCTCCACATTATTTCAGTCTCATTTTTTCTTTGCTTCTGGTTGCTAGAAGCTTGTTTATTGGCATTTTTTCCCATTCCTGAAACTGTCATTTAAGGAATTTGATCATTTTTGCTTTATATGTTGTTTTTTCTCTTACATATTGCAAGATGTCTCACGTTGCATCTGAGTCAGAAGATACTTCAGGAAAATCGCTGTCTAGTGCTGGAACTACCAAAGCTAAGTGTATCTGCTGTAAACTTTTGGTAGCTATTCCTCCGGCTGTTGTTTGTATTAATTGTCATCACAAACTTGTTAAAGCAGATAATATTTCCTTTAGTAATGTACCATTGCCTGTTGCAGTTAACTCAACATCTAAGGTGCAGAATGTTCC